>NC_057737.1:4666300-4698863 GCF_004010195.1 Chiloscyllium plagiosum | reverse complement strand
ATGTCGGTGTCAAGTCGGTCGTCATTAATGGAGATGGAGAGATCCAGGAAGGGGAGGGAGGTGTCAGAGATGGTCCAGATAAATTTAAGATCAGGGTGGAATGTGTTGGTGAAGTTGATGAATTGCTCAACCTCCTTGCGGGAGCATGAGGTGGCGCCAATGCAGTCATCAATGTAGCGGAGGAAGAGGTGGTGAATGGTGCCAGTGTAATTACGGAAGATGGACTATTCTACGTAGCCAACAAAGAGACAGGCATAGCTGGGGCCCATACGAGTGCTCATGACTACCCCTTTGGTCTGGAGGAAGTGGGAGGATTCAAAGGTGAAATTGTTAAGGGTGAGGACCAGTTCGGCCAGACAAATGAGAGTGTCGGTGGAAGGGTACTGTTGGGGACGTCGTGAGAGGATGAAACGGAGGGCTTGGAGGCCCTGGTCATGGCGGATTGAGGTGTAGAGGGATTGGATATCTATGGTGAAGATGAGGCGTTGGGGACCAGGGTGTCTCGAACATATGTGGGGAGTTCCTGGACTAGGGGGGAATAGGACAGTGTCGAGGTAGGTAGAAATGAGTTCAGTGGGGCAGGAGCATGCTGAGACAATGGGTCGCCCAGGGTGGTCAGGCTTGTGAATCTTGGGAAGGAGGTAGAACCGGGCTGTGCGGGGTTCCCGGGCTATGAGGTTGGAAGCTCATGTTATGACACACCTCCAATACAGGTGAGACTTAAACTCAGACCTCCTTGGCTCAGAGATAGGGTCACTAACACTGCAACACAAGGCCTAATAGCCCAGTTGTTTTTTAAAGTTTGAAGCCCACCACCAAATTAGCCACCCTGTTACAAATACTGACCCAAGGATAATGTAAGAATAACAATGTAAATTAAAAACGGGGAGAAACGAAGGGAGAGACTAAATCAAAATGGTGTTAGTGGGGGAGATACACAACTGCAGCCCCCTCGTACTTTCCTCCGTCTAAAGGATTTAATGGTATTGGTATTCACCAAGAGCCAAACTCTTTTTGTTTTGAAAATATACTCACTACCAATTAAACAAAACATCCAATTACCCAATTAGAACACAGCTCTTTCTTTGAGTTTAAATTCTCATCACAAATTAATCACCCATTTAGCAATTCTCAAACAACAAAACACTGTCCACTAGTGTAATAAAAACAGAAGGAATAAAGGTGGAAAGACGAGAGACTAAGTCAAAATAGTATCAGAGGGGAAGATGAAGCATTCCAGCCCCTGCAGTGCTCACCTGTCACTGAAAGCCTCGAGGGTTCTGGTGGACATCATGCTCTTTCTCCAAGGACACCAGGAAGGACCTAGTCACTGAAAGAATTCCTTCTGTGGTCTGATGCCTGATCTTGTTGATTGATCGACCTGCTTGCTTTCTCCACACCAGGGACCCAAAGATCAGGAGCATAGGGCTGAAATGCAACCAAAGGAGCAAAACAAGTATTTTAAGAAAACCAAACATAGCGTTTAGTTTCCCAAAAACAATATATACATAGTTCATTAAGTCCATAGCACTGTAGAATAAACAGTTGGGTTGGAGTCCATGAACCATTTTAACCAATGACCATGCAGGCCTGCTGCATGCAACAGCCTCAAGCCCACATTCCCAATGCAAAGCTGGTGGATTCCTACACAGAGAGCCCCCACAATGGGACCCCCGCAGGCCAGTATAAGAATGGAACAGGTCTGCGAGGATGTCCTCCAACATGCTCCACATACCCAAGGGTACCCTAGTCAAAGGTTAGCCTGTTGTTCATTTGAAGACCCGGGATAGAAACTCACAAGTCAATATCATCCTTAAATTACGGCACTGCTGCTGATAGTGGGTTATCAGGGAAAGGAATGGGACAGGCAAGTATAGATGGCGCACAAAACATGTAGTATGTTAATGTGGTTCTCCAAAGAGTATGCACTAAACATGCTTAAGAACGCTTTGATTATTTTCAGAAATAACATGAACATTTGAGGGCTAACTGCAAGAGAACGGTGAGGATTAATATGGTTAATATCAGAAACTAGGACTAAGCCATCTACTCAACTATAACAGCACATCAGAGGCTGGGAACTCTGTGGCGAGCAACTCACTGCTGACTCCCTGAAGCCTGTCCATCATCAACATTGCACCAAGCCAGGAGTTTGATGGAATACTTCCTAATTGCCTTGGATGAGTCCAAAAACACACACATGAAGCTTGACATCTGTGAGGTCAAAACAGTCAGCTTGATTGAAAGTGCCCATCTTAAACATTCATTCAATACCAGTTGATTAAAAGTCAACAAATATACCATCTGTAAGTGTCACAACTCACTAGGCTATTGCACTGTAAATCAAACTCCACTAGCCCTGGAATCACAACAGAGGGGAAGATTTAATGAGACTAGACTATCCAATAGTAATTTTCCTCTGACTGACGGCTGCCCAATATTAAAGCAAATCATACCAATTTCCTTCATAATAATAAAAACTCTATTATTGTAACTCTCCTAACTTTAAAGAGACTAGTAGAAGAATAGGATTTCTAATTTGTGTTTCTTGAACCCTATTCCTTTTAAAATTCATACACACTCTCATAGGCACACAAAGAAAATTAGACATACACAGAAGTTATGAGTGCAAGGTAAAACTATGGTCAGAGGACCACAGTTACGTATTATCAGCCTGAAATCACAAAACTAGATGAGTTAGTTCCACAATCCTTTTCTTTTCTTCAGTGATCCTCAATGTTCAACCACATGGCTGTGTGTCTGAAGTCACATGTTGGTCAGACCAGGTAAGGATGGCAGATTTTCTTTTCTAAGTGATATTAGTAAACCAGATGACATTTCATAACAATTGATGACAGTTTCAAGGTCACCATCACTTTTGAAGCAACATTTATAATGCAGATTTATTAAGTGAATTCAAATGCCATCGGCTGACATGCTAGGATTTGAGCCAGTATCTCCAAGGCATTCAACTGGGCCTCTAGGTTATTCATCCACTGACAGTACCATTATGCAACTATATCTCCAAATGGTTGTAGAATAAGCTGGCAGGCAGAAAAGGAGAATCCATTTTATGTCTTGTGTCTGTCTAAACGCCACTTAAAACTTTGGTGGTAGAAGCAGATATGATAGCAACATTTAAGAGGTATTTAAGTAGACACATGAACAGACAGGGAATAGAGAGATATGGACCATGTGCAGGCACATAGGATTAGTTTAGAATGGCATCGTGGTCAACACACTCATGATGGGCCAAAGAGCCTGTTCCCATGCTGTACTACTCTTTGTTCTATCTAGATTTATCATTTTGATTTATGTGTGGGATACAGGATGAAAAAGAGGATTAAGGCAGGAACAACATGAAGAGCATGGATATCTTTCCTTGACAATGCCTAAAAGAACAAACAAAAACAAAATCTGGGATGCATTTGCTCTTTTGCAGCATTCTCCATTTCATATTGTCAATCATAATCATAATGTTTATACAGCAGTTATCTGTGAGTGACAGCTGTTATTAAAAGCTGGTCAAAATGTTAAAGTCTTTCAACTTTGGTATTAAAAATAAATGGAATAACAATAACTCTTTCGGCTGTAAATGCAATGTTGAGCGTTGATTTCTGTTCACACAGCGAGCGATTGTTTACACAAAGTGATGTGCAATTTGTGTGACATAATATTATCAAAATTGCTTCAATCCAAGGCATCTGAAAAATTTGCGTTCAAATACAATATTTTGTGTCCAAGCATAATAGAGCGTATGTTTCATAGTTTGTTCAATCTGAGTTGTGTTCACAGAAAATTCAGGTATCTTCAAGTGTGTTAGGAAATCTGGCCTATTGCCAGATCAAAATACTTAAGTGAGTCCTGTATACTGTACAGTGCCTGACAAGATGATGAAAGATCAAAAATATTTTAATACCCACATCTAAGAACTAAGAAGTCTATACAATGTTCCATTATACGACTTCATATTTTGGTGATATTCCTACATGGAAACTTGATCAAATATTACATAAATAAGCCATTTTACCTTGCATATTTTAGAAAAAAATTGAACGGCAGAAATTCCAGCATTGATAGAAATTATGCCTTGGTGCAGGAATTTGGATCGCAACAGCGATCCATCAGATTTCTAATCTAGAAGCAGCTTGCCCTAAATTACATTGAGGCTCAGAGCATCCTGAAGTACTGTTTGCCCTCCTGATGGTATCCATATGTAAATGATAAAATTAAGATGAGAAGTTCTCCTGCAAGTTGCACATCATCATGACTTGTACGTTTATTACAGTTCCTTCATCCTTATGAAGTAAAATCCTAGAATTCACGGACTGACTATCCTGAGAGCACTAATACTCTTGTGACTGTAGCAGTTAACCTACCAGCACCTCCTGAGGCCATGGAAGGATGGGCCTTTAGAGACTCTTGCCACATTTGGTGAGCAAATAAAGAAATATTTTACATTCAAAGGTGTTAGGAAGAAAACAAAAATCATCTTCGCTTAAAGGTTGTGACAAGTTAAACAAAGTAAAAACTGATTCATTCAATATGAGTCATGTTTTAATGTTGCCTGCAGCGTTTGCTCATTGAATGATTGTGGGTGTATGTTGCAGGTGGAATATGTACACAGAAAACACCTCAAAAACAAACAAGGCCTATTCTGACCCAGGAAAAACTCTACAGCAGAGAAAATTCTCTCTTTGAATGCAGTTATTGTGTTATGAGATTGTTTTATTCCATTAAAGAATCATTCTTCAATGTGTACTTGTTGCCTTATCCATGACAAGAGCTTTTAAAAAGTTGCAATAAAGGATTCAAAATTCCCTTTGACTCCTAAATGTTATATGTTTGTCCTTAGGAACTAAATCTAACTCTAGCTTTAAGGTTAAAGGCGTTACCTAATGTAGTTTATAGCCATATCATTAAACTTATTTTGAGTATTTCAAAAGGCTTCAATGCAAACCTGTAAGCATACTGAGGTCTTGCAATATTTAAAAATGTTTGAACCTTGTAATTTTTTATTGTCAAGGTTGCTAATAGGAACGAACAGTTATCGACTTCTCTTTAGTGTCTTTATTGTTAACTTTTTCAAGAAGCTCAATGCGATTTGACAGCAACCAAAACCAGTCACAAGTGTAGAACACTATCTGATGCCTTTGCTGACGTACCATAGAAGCAGCATATGGAAGCTATTGAGGCCTGAAAACAACTGGTGATCATTAAAAGGCCCAAGAGCTGAATCTTTCCAGAAATTAGTAATTTTGTGTATTTCATTGAGGGTTTCATTCTGTGAGGCCAATCAAATTTTCTCAAACTATTGTCCCAAACATGCCTCACTACCTATGTACTGTTATGGTACCCCACTCATCGTATTCTCCTACTTGCCATAGGCAGAAGTACTTGCTGCTGTCAAGACATCCCAGAATTCCTGGTTCTGAGGAAGGGTCACTGGATCCAAAATATTAACTCTGATTTCTCTTCTCAGATGCTGACAGACCTGCTGAGCTTTTCCAGCAAGTTCTGTTTTTGTTCTTGCTGCCAGTGTGATGTTTAGAAGGCTAACGTGCACCTGGTCAAACACTGGCAGTCATGCACGGTTCCATCTACTTGCTCCAGTCATAGGAGGTAAAAGGAAATTGGTGCCCTGTTCTGCAGGCATGTCGTGGAGATCTTGGTAGATAGGGTGGTCAGAGGAGGGCCATCCTTCTTCCCAACCAACTGGCAGATGAGATTACAACACCAGAACCTGTCAGTCTGTTCTAAAATTGTCAACTGGGTCAGTGCAGTTTCCATGGTCTGGAGAAATGCTCAGAAGTATAGGAGGGAGATTAATGACCTTCAACAGTCCTCCAGTTCAAGTGTCAGCATTTTCTCTCTATTACTTCACACCCACATTACATCGACTGAAGCACCCATGTAAAAATGTTACATGCAACATCTTTCTGATCTCACTCCCACCCCCAATACTGTGACATGAGTAACACTACATGACCTCTGTGTTGCCTACTAACTCACATAACACCTCACTAGCTTTCCCCCAACTGTGCACATCACTTTCATCTCACTCAATCCCTCTTTTTTCTCATTAACAAAGAAAAAGGCCCTTAAAAGGTCAGAGAGAGCCAAGACAAGGGCTGGGTGCCCAACAGCTCAACAACAATGAGTGCGTGGAGGGTGAGGGACCTTGACCTCTCTACGTGCCCCTTCCTCTCAAGGAAATAGCTGGTGTAGGTGGGCATCCAGACATAGGAGAAGCAACAAACAGGCATTCCCCCAAGACGTCTCCTCAGAAGATGCCCAGAGATACTGAGCCTTCCAACTTCACCCTGCCTGCCACCCACAGTCCTGTGGGAGTTCAAGCTGAGGAAGATGTATCTGCCTGTGTGCAGGACACATTCAGTATATATGAGCCATTTAGACACAAATGTCTTGGGGTCACCTCGTCAAAACTCCAAGGGCAATCGGCTCCACTGTAAAGCAATGTCCCTTGACCCCAGGTGGGAACTCTTAAGACTGCACTGAGACGTAGTGGAAAGAAAAGAAAGAAGTGGATCTCCTGAGGTGGCATTGGTGTCACTTAATTATAAATATGTATCGCATTTGTAAATAAATGTTCATGATTTCCCATCAGGTGTGTGAGCAAATGTTTGTCCTGCTGCAAGTACAGATTGAAGATGCAGAGCGTAGCCATCATTTATGCTACCCAATGTTTTGTGGTCCAAGGTGTGAAGTGAGCAGATGCTGCACCATCTACATGCTGTGGGAAGTTGGAAGGTGCTTGCTACTTTGCGCATGAAGATCACTCTTTCCCATGAAAATGCAGCTTGTGCATTACAGCCACTATGAAATGATTACTGATGCTCCACAATGCGGTCAAGAGGGCTTGTGGCCAGGATTTGGACTTTACACAGTGGGGTAATGCCTAAGGTTCACATAACCTTATGGTGTGCTCTCATGTCTTTCACCTATAATGTTCAGGTGACTGTGCAATGCTTTTTCATAGAATCCTTGCCATGCATAAAGAGGCCATTCAGACCATCGAGTCTGCACCAACCCTCCAAAGAGTATCCTGGAGGAAACCCACATTGACAGTCGCCCAAGGTTGAAATCGAACTCAGTTCTTGGTGCTATGAGACTGAAGTGCAAACCACTGTGCCATCATGCTGCCCTTTGAAGGGTCTCACACTGTTGGAAATTAAAGCCATCTCCCTGATGGGATAAAACATTTATCCTGCATGCTCCAGGTATGGTCGCAGCCACTTACATCTTGTTTGTGCATTTGTTACTTATAGCACGATGGAAAGCAATAGTAGTCATAGAGTCATAAAGATGTACAGCATGGAAACAGACCCTTCGGTCCAATCCGTCCATGCTGACCAGATGAGTAATAGAGATGTACAGCATGGAAACAGACCCTCATACTGTTTCTCAGGCTCAACCCCTTACCTTTGGTAAATCCCACCAAACATACATATTCTCTTCCTGGTAGTCCTCCTTGCAATCCTATTGGCTTTGAACTTTCCCTTTGTTCTCACCCAATCCAACTGTCTAACTCTTTATCTCCCCACTTTACCCCTGACCCACAGGCATATTGAGTCAAGGTGCCAATAATCCACTGAACCCCATTGAAGCCTGGATATTGTTAACGATTGATGACCACCCTTCCCTCTGCGCTGTTCCCCCTCCGCCCCCACTGCATTGCCTCTTGCCCTTCAATGCTAAATCACCCCCGTCCTTATATATTGTGTTGCCCCTACCCCTTCTGCTTGCCAGCACACTGCATCCAATTCCTACAATTGAGTTCCCAGCTTCCCACTCACAATTATGGCTCCTGATATCCCACCAGACTTTGTGGATTGCCCCAGGACTAACCATGACCAACAGCCTTCACTGACTTATGATGTGGAGGTGCCAGTGTTGGACTAGGGTAGACAAAGTTAAAAATCACACAACACCAGGTTTATTTCCAAGCACTAGCTTTCGGAGCACTGCTCCTTCATCGTTTAGCTGTGAACAGGATCATAAGACACAGAATTTATAACAAAAGTTTACAGTGTCATGCAACTGAAATGATATATTGAACAAACATAGATTGTTGTTAAGTCTGTCATCTTTTAGAATGGGTTGCAGGTTTTGGTTCATTAATATGTAAATCCCAGAACTTCTTTTAAGTCACATTCTCGAGATAACTTAAGGTTTTATAAAATAAGGTGACATCTCAGCTCATAAAATGCATTAAAGGTGTGAGGTTAGAGTCTGTCTCTATCCTAATCTTGAGTCAGACTAGTTCTATTTCCGAAGTAAGCATTTATAAAATATTACATGGATTGACTGCTTGCATTGACTGCCTGCAGATTGTGTGCTTTTTGAGTAAAACAAAATGTATCTGCAAATATAATTCTGCAAATGCAAAACCACCCTATAGACTTATATGTGTGTGTGCGTGCATAAGAGAGAGTGTGTGAGTGTGTGTGTGTGACTGCACCTGACAGAGTTTGCGTGTGTGCAGGCTTAGTAAAGCGTGTGTGTGAGTGTGATGTAGAATAAGCCTGTGAGAGGTTGTATATGTAGGTGTGAGTGTGGGGGGTGTATGTGTGTGTGTATGAGAAACAAGCTGTCCCCAACCAGGACCTTGAGCTCATGTCATACTACAGTGACCCCACTACACTATATATGTGTGTATATATATATATATATATATATATCATACACGCACACACACACTCAGGCAGACCCTCCTTCATACACAAGCTGTTTCTCGTCAGCTTGCATGTATTCCTACATTGCGGCTTCACCAGGTTGTCACCTCATTTTTAGCTGTGATTAGTGCTGCAGCTGGTATGCCCTCTTACATTACTCTTAGACTCAGAAATGGCCCCTGGCTGCATAATCATGGTAGGGCAGAGGATATGCAGGGTGATGAGTTTGCAGATTGTCATTGAATACAGTTTTGTACATAATCTCATCGATGCCCAGTTTTGAGTGGCTCAATCTGGATTATAAAAATTCTTTCACAGGATTTGGGCATCACTAGCTTGGCCAGTATTTATTATCCATCTTTAATGGATCATGTCAAGGTGGTGATCCACCTTCTTCAACCACTATGGTCCATTTGGTATGGGGATATCCACAGTGTTTTTAGGAAGGGAGCTCTAGTTCCAAATCATTTAGCATAAAATAAAGGTAAAGGGCAGGACAGTAACTTAGTGAGGAACGGTTGCTCAGTGTGGTACAGTGCCTCAGTGCTAAGGGTGGTACAGTGGCTCAGAGTGGTACAGTGCCTCAGTGCTAAGGATGGTACGGTGGCTCAGTGTGGTACAGTGCCTCAGTGCTAAGGGTGGTATGGTGGCTCAGTGTGGTACAGTGCCTCAGTGCTAGGGGTGGTACAGTGGCTCAGTGTTGTATGGGAGCTCAGTGCTAAGGGTGGTACAGTGGCTCAGTGTGGTACAGTGCCTCAGTGCTAAGGGTAGTATGGTGGCTCAGTGTGGTACAATGCTTCAGTGCTAAGGGTGGTACAGTGGCTCAGTGTGGTACAGTGTCTCAGTGCTAAGGATGGAATGGTGGCTCAGTGTGGTACAGTGCCTCCGTGCTAAGGGTGGTACAGTGGTTCAGTGCTAAGGGTAGTATGGTGGCTTAGGGCTAAGGGTAGTGCTCAGTGCTAAGGGTGGCTCAGTGGTTAGCACTGCTGTCTCACAGCTCCAGGGACCCTGGTTTGATCCTAGCCTTGGGTCACTGTCTGTGTGGAGTTTTCACATTCTCCCCATGTCTGTGTGGGTTTATCTGCACCAGTTTATATGGCCTCTATCTGCACTGTAGAGACTCTATGGTAAAGATGCCACTATCCCATCAGGGCATAGAGCTGGCCTCTCATTAGAGAGAGATGTTGGTTTAACCTCAGAATCACCATGCCTCAGGCAAGTATTAGGGACCTTCATGATAACCTCAGCCACTGTGTGAATTGAACCCAAACTGCTGGCACTACTCTGCATCACAAACCAGCTGTCCAGCTAACTGACCCCTGAAAGAAAGATAATGTCACCAGCTGGACTCTGACCCAGGATTGTAACTGTGTCTGGAAAATGGTCTGCATCCAGAATGTTAACCTATTTCCCACTCAATGCCATTGGACCTATTGTCCATCACCAGGATTTGTTACTTAATAATAATGGAGGTTATAGTGAAGGTCTGTGAGAGGAAAGATTTAAAAATAATCTGTGGGGTCCTTTCAGAGTGTGGTGCATGTATGGAACAGACTGCCAGAGGAGATGGTGGAGGTGGGTACAATTATAACATTTAAAAGGCATCTGGATGGGTAAATGAATAGGAAGAATTTAGAGGGATATAAGCCAAATGCTGGCAAATGGGATTTGGTCAGATTTTGAGGTCTCGTTGATGCGGACGAGTTGGACCAAAAAGTCTTTTTACGTGCTGTAAAAATCTAATACTCTATACCAAAGTCAGCATTCGGGGCAGAAGGTTACTGAGTGCCCAAAATAAATGGATTCTTTCTGAAACTTATGCCCAATAAACCTTTTTGTTTTGTCACAACAAGAACTAAACTTTACTGAAACGACTCATCAAGTTTTAAAACTGTAAAAATAATTCTCCTTTTTTACAGAACTACCAATGCTACTGTACTCACTTCAGGTCTAAGCTGCTGGGTAATCATGTATTGTATACAAATCCAGATTTTCATGTGTGCTGGAAATGTGTGTCATTTCCTAACTTACGCCTGTAGATGTCAGTCTATCACTAGTTTTTAATACATATTTCGCTGGAGGCTATGTGACCTCAAGACATTTTTGTTGAAAAACAGGCATTATTTTTTGTAATAACTCTAAAGAAAATTCATCCAAGACTATTTGTCAGTTTACAAACTTACTGACATCAGATTGTTGTAGAGTCATGCAACACTTCAAAACTACTTAATTAGTTAGAAAGCACTTTAGGATGTTTGAAGTCATGATAGGTGTACAAATGCAAGTTTTTTTCCCATGTTATTCATACTGTCTGTGGGGAACGAAAACATTTTTTAAAAAATAGCAAGCTAGAAGAAAATTAATTATGTTAATGTTCTAAGTAATTCAAATACTCCCTGATATAAATTGAAGCTATAAGTGACTTACCAATAAAAATCACGAATTTTATCTGTAGGATTTTGCAATGCAACCTTATGTATCCTCCAATTATTTTTGAAAAATTATGTGGTCACTCTTGTACTCTTGGTCTTTGCCTGTATTTAGTTGGCATCAGCAGGATTAATCTGCTTTTTGTGTTTTTGTTCCCAAGTCACCCTTAAATTTGATTCCACCTAATATTTGCTGAAACATGGTAATATATTGATTAAGTTATCTTCCAATATTTTACAAGATACTTTGCAATATTCGAGTTCACTGATAAATAAAATGAATCTCAATCAGGCCTAAAATACAGAAAAATTGTTGAAAACTAGAAAGTCAACGGTAAATATTGTAACTCCATGTTAATTATATATATTTAAAAATAGTACTGGTTGGAAGCATCAATTCATTATTTCTGTGGATATTCAATTTCAATTACTAAATGTGTTCGACTTGAAATAACAAAAAAAACACCTTCCAGTTCTTTTGAAACTTTTCTGTTCATAGTGCATTCATAGTGATTTTGTGAAAGCCACGTAGAAGCAAATGCATTTAATCCATTCACAGCACAAGCTGAGCTGACTATGAATGTCATTGATCTGAGAAAGCACAACTGAGCTTTTAAAAACTCTTTGAGCCCTGTTTGTTTAACTGCTATAAAATGGGCAAAAAAGCAGCTGATAATTGGCAGTAACAAGATACCAGTGCATTAAGGTCCGTATATCACTCATTTAATGAGGATTATGAGAAGTATGAGGTTGTAGTTAAAAAAGATAGCACATAATAAAAGGCAAATATAATTAATGAGAGGAGACACAATAGGAGGTTTAAGTGTGTCTGAGCTGGCTGTGTGAAATGGATATTCACATACTGTCCTGTGAGGAGATAGTTGTATTAAAGTGTTTTGCTCGAATGCTAAAGCAAGCCTGGTAATCATGTGCTTAGCCAATTGTACAGGAGATTAGTCCAGTTGTTTACTTTCTCCTTGCTGTTTTTTGACTGGTAATGGTATGTTGAAGTAAAAGATTTTGTTTAATAAGAAATGCTTCTTTGCTGTTGAACGTGTCTGTTACAATGACCCAAGAAAAAGGTGAAACCATTTTTGTGCATCACATTACATTATCAGGAAATCAGTCCTAAATACTGCAAGTTTGCAGAAACAGACTATAAGGGAGGTTCCTAGTAAAAACTATGTAATTACTTTTTTTGTTTGAGGGAATGAGGAAGTGAAGAACAGATTTTCATAGTTTTGTAATCAAACACAAGAAATAAACTTTTCTAGCCTACTATAGCAAAATTTATACATATGTTTCAAAAGATTCATATATGATTTTGTTAAATACTCCCTTCAGTGACCGATAGCAGAGAGAACCATATCTGTTGTATCTCTGAGGATCATGAGACCTGTCAACAGAGCCCATAAAATTACTTCTGGGTTGAGTATGATAGCCCTGCCAGTAACACTATGTCAAATGTACAAAAGCTCACCCAAGAAGACAAATAATCTTGCTTCCTATGTTTCTGGCAATTATTATGTTATGTCCATACTAAATAATTTAGAAATGTCAAATATTTTTGGATTTTTTATTATAGGCTTGAACTGAATCTGTTGAGCTACATATACATTGGTTATCCGAAGGACACGGGCAGGAGTATTTCATTCAGTTAATTGAATTCTGGATAATCGAATGCCAGACAACATAGTTCAGCCAAGCATCGGGATCTTGCAATCTTGCCAGATAATCCGATATCTGGATAATCGAGTGCTGATTAAACAAGGTTCCTCTGTATGTGTAGTTACTTACCAATCATGAATGCTATCACAACAAATGAAGTGCACTTTAGAACTCTCCCCATCACCTGAACTATATTTGCTTATGACTTAGCCTGATAATGTTGCACTGCAAAAGATATGCTTTGCCGAGGGATGTTCAGGTGGAAACTGTATATCAGAAAATACAGATTTTTTTTGTTGGAGGTGAAGTCAACAACAATAACTAGCAAAATTCAGCTAGAAGTAGAGATTGTGGACAGACTAATCGCATCCCTTAACAGCGTGGACAGTGGTGAGAAATGTGAGAAAAAATGACAAGGATGAAAACCTCTGATTTCTGACTTAGAGAAAGAAAAGATTTCCCCTTGAGGTTTAAACATCAAGATGAGAATCTCTCTACCAAGCCACCAGCACCATATTTCTATGCATTTTCACCTCATTGACTAATCTTGCCTCATTTACATGCAGTTCCCTATTCTCCTATGCAGTTGTGAGAAAGTAGATGGTGCCACCTCCTGACTTGAAATTCAGAAAGTTAACTGGCGGATGCAGTTCACTATTTGCTTCTCTGGGCTTCTGTGTTAATGTCTATTCATTTACAAATCATCATACACTTCATGGGAAGCAACTGCTTCCATCCTTCATATATGGAAGTTGGCTGAGCAAAACATCAGCCTTACCGCATCATCATTACTGAACTAACTTATACTATACTTCAACACTTCACCATTGCATTTTAGAGCTCATCGACACCTTATGTCACAATGCTCTTACCAGGTCATTCAACATACAGAGAAACCCAACCATCTCTTTGTGGAGTTTGTACATAATACATCTCATAGGCCTTAGCTTGCTTTTTTAGCATTCCTTCATTTTGTGATTTCTTGGATATTCACAGCAGCTCTGACTTGACTTGTTATTTTAGTGCAGATGGAAAAGCAGGTAACTTGTCATGTTTACCAGCACTGCAAAGTCAAGCAGGTGGACATGTTTCTGTATGGCAACATGCTAAGTCAATGTCACATATTTGGCATGTGCCAGCAGTTTACACAGCAAACACATCGCATATACACCAAATGAGCATATTTGAAAGTCAAAGAGAGCTCTCCTTAGTGCAGTGAAGGGGAATAACCATCAATCAGGGGTTACCACTTTGTCAGAAGCATCATCCGATCTCAGTCCCAAATTTTGGCCATGATCAGTCAAGAGGTTGGTGCAACCCCTAGCAGAAAGGTCCAACCAATCGGGGAAGTACTGGCAAGTCAGTTATGGAGGACTTTGGAGATATCAATCTGAGGGCTGGTCTGTGCTCAGTCTGTACTCAACCCTCACAAGTTAGTCCGGGGGTGGACCGTGGTCAGTCTTGGGGGTTTGTGCAGTAAATGTCATGAGGGTGCGAATCAGGGACAATCCACGCAGCGTAGTGGAAAGAGGAGAACTGAATTCTGGGAGGATGCAGAAGAAATAAATCACAGTGAAGAGAACAAGTCCAGATAAAAGGGTTCAATCTTATTTAACAAAAGAGAACCTGGATTATTACAGAATGAAGGGGTTCAACAAATCGCCACCACTCTAGTAATAATGATTGGATATTGAATGGTGATAGCAAGTATGACGATGCCATAAGACCGTAAGAAATAGGAGTGGCAGTAAGGCCATTCGGCCCATCGAGTCCACTCCGCCATTCAATCACGGCTGATGGGCATTCTTTCCATATTCCTTAATTCCTTGCGAGATTAAGAATTTATCTGCCTTGAAGACATTTAACATCCCGGCCTCCACTGTGCTCCATGGCAGTGAATTCCATTTGCCCACCACTCTCTGACTGAAGAAATGTCCCCTCGTTTCATTCTAAATTGACCCCCTTTAATTCTAAGGCTGTGCCCACGAATCCTAGTACCCCTGTCTGACGGAAACAATTTCCCAATGTCCACCTTTTCTAAGCCATTCATTATCTTGTAAGTTTCTATTAGATCTCTCCTCAACCTTCTGAACTCTAATGAATACAATCCCAGGATCCTCAGTCATTCATCGTGTGTTAGGCCTACCATTCCAGGGATCATCCATGTGAATCTCCGCTGGACACATTCCAATGCCAATATGTCCTTTCTGATGTGTGGGGCTCAAAGCTGGACACAGTATTCTAAATGGGGCCTAACTAGAACTTTATAAAGTCTCAGTAGCACCTCACTGCTTTTATATTCCAACCCTCTTGAAATAAATGACAACATTACATTTGTTTTCTTAACCACTGAC
Source organism: Chiloscyllium plagiosum (assembly GCF_004010195.1). Classification (NCBI taxonomy): domain Eukaryota; kingdom Metazoa; phylum Chordata; class Chondrichthyes; order Orectolobiformes; family Hemiscylliidae; genus Chiloscyllium; species Chiloscyllium plagiosum. The sequence goes on along the minus strand of NC_057737.1, from coordinate 4,683,716 downwards.
TCAATCTGCAAGTCAACCTTTAGAGAATCCTGTACTAGCATTCTCTTTGTACTTTGGCTTTATGAATTTTCTCACCGTTTATAAAATAGTCCATGCCTGCATTCTTTTTTCCAAAGTGCAAGACGTCGCATTTGCTTACATTAAATTTCATCAGCCATTTCTTGGACCATTCTTCTAAACTGTCTAAAACTTTCTGTAGCCTCCCCACCTCCTCAGAACTACCTGCCTGTCCACCTAACTTCGTATCATCGGCGAACTTTGCCAGAATTCCCCCAATCTCTTCATCCAGATCATTAATATATAAAGTGAACAGCTGCGGCCCTAACACTAAACCCTGCGGGACACCACTTATCACCAGCTGCCATCTCCGAGGAGCTGGAAAATTGATGTATCACGATAAAGGGCTTTTGCCCAAAATTTCGATTTTCATACTCCTCAGATGCTGTCTGACCTTCTGTGCTTTTCCAGCCCCACACTCTTGACTCTAACCTCCAGCATCTGCAGTCCTCACTTTCGCCATGAAGGAGTAGTTTTACAGCATTTCATTTTGAATAATGAAAAAATGCTGGTGCTCAAAAAGGAAGAGAAGGAGTGCATACTGTGTTACTTTAATTGGCCCAGTTATGTTATTGAACTTGTGGCACTAGAACAGAAGTCTGGAAGTGGGAGAATTAACACTCAGTGACAATTCCATCTGTCTTCATATGGCACAATGTACATTTTTTTGCAGGTTACTTCCACAGAGACCCAGTAGTCTGAATCCTCTCCTCCAGTAAATTCTCCTGGCCCACCTTCCAATGCTCTTGTCCTTTCATAGGCTGTCCAGTTCAGGTCCACCAGTAAAATGCTTTTTCAATAACTAGGGGAAATGAATCACATGTATGCTAACCATTGAAATTATTTGACAATAAGGTCAGTAATCCAAATATTTTCTCACTTAGCCACGGCTCTTCCTGCCTGCTTTTGTAATGTCAAGCCAAAACAGGATTTTCAAAGGTTGTGTTCTAACTTCCCTTCCAAAGCATCACATGTACAGTATTCTTGTTTCATTGAAATACAAGATTTCACCCAGAAAGTCAAATCGGTTATTGAAATTAGCAAACCGAGCAAATTTTGGCAGATTCAGATCTGTAGAATTACAGCAGCACCAATTCTAGGCTGATTGAAAATGTACATCTGGTAACTTGCTGCATGGAAATTTGGACACATGATTTTTGGTGAAAGTACTGGAAGCTTGAAAATTGGTAAGACGTGAGGTTGATATTACAGGCTCCAACAGCTCTTTTTAGCAAATAACAATTTACTAGTATTAGCTTAAGAATTACCTGTAGTTTGTACTGACAGGTTTGGTATTAAAAAGATTGTTGCAGTATTTGCGTTGTCAGTGCTTACATATTTGTAGGTTTAGAGTTGACAGTTTAAAATAGTTACCTGACAAAGCTTATTCACAAGATCTGACACTTAGTTGACAGGTTTATTGGAAATTAATGGTTGCATTAACAATTCTTGTGTACAAGAGCTTAGACTTCTATTGACTTCTTATGGGAGTGGGGAAAACTCTCACAAGTTAATAAAACAAGTCACGCAATATTTTTTTTCAGAATGTAATACCATTCATTAGTGAGGTTTTTCCATCCTCAAAGAATTGTTGTATACTGTTTCTATGAGTCAAATATTCAAAAGACAAAAACATACAAATTTAACATATTGTTTCTTAGTATACTGATGGACATTAAAATCTGCAGAGCCGTTTAAGGATATATCTAAATAAATGGCTCATTTAAAAATTCTTTTTCTGGAATCTTGCTGCCTATGGGTAGCACAAACTTTCTTCAAGGCAAAATAATTGACACCATGGCTAATTTTCTCTCTGACAGTTAGCTTACCAGTTTTAATATTTCCATTTTTTGCTGGCAGATTTTTGGTTATTTAAATCTAGAATTACATGGATGTTAAAGTGTGATAGGTCATTTTGTCTAGTAATGATTTAAGCATCGAAGGAATCGAGCATGGGGGAAAATTATTGTAAATTTACCTTTTAGAACCCCTCTCCCAATCATAAATGCACAAAAAAATGCAACTGACATGACAAAAATTATAGTTGTGGGATTAAAGCCTTTTTCTTCATAAATTTTCTCCTCTTTTCTCCTGAAGGTGTTGATTTGTGGTATTGTTTCATAAGCTGTTGGCCGCATACTGGTTTCTCACTCAAAATGGTTATTCTTAAGGTGCCAACCAGCGCAGTGAACATTGGCAAGAAATTCAGTGAGGAAGATATCATAACTAAAACCAGTCCATTTTCTAGCAGAGTCTTTGGATAGCACTTTGGACGAGAAGGTTTAAAACTTGGCACTGTCACAAAGGAGACTGAAATAATTTATATGTCCCAGCTGAGATCAGCTAATTTGAATTTGAGACCTTGCCCTGATGCCTACAAAGTTAGTTGTTGTCATTATAGACTTAGAATGAAAAATAATGTCAGCTACCTGTCTCTAGGATCGGCTATGTAACAGCTCCCTTGGTATTTCATTTCATCTGAGGACTTTAAGGAACATATTGAGCAGAGGCCATCTTCCTACTAATATAAAATGCATACATTGCAGAGGATGACAACACAAAATAAGTCTGGCCACATGTCCCAAGCATATTGATTCCGTCACATCTGCCTACATGTTATGCTAAATTGACATCTGTACTAAGAGACTTGCAAATCCTAACCAGGATTAGACAGAGCTTTGATCAATATGAAAGCATAGACTCTAATTGTGAAGACCCATGGTGCAAATTGGAGTACAAATGGATTGTGCCTTCCAGACTCCAAATAATGTTTTGTCTTAAGGCTTGCAGAATCAGTAGCTATCATTAGTCATGGTTTTACATGGCGGAGATATAAAATGACTTGTGACAAAATTACTCAGTACAAAACTGTGGCTAACGAATCAGATTGCTATTATTTGCAAAAAAAGAGAAAAATGTAAGCATCTGTTGAATTTAAGTAAAATTAACAGTCATCTGCACCCCACTAGTTTTATTTCATTCATTTTGTCAAGAATGAAAGGCATTACTGTTGTAATCCCAAAAGGCAATCCCAAAATTGACCTGTCAAGGATTTGAAGTGGACATCATTGCTAAGAATAAACAGTCTAATGGGGAAGAGGTTATGGTCTTCTGATGCACAATGTGAAGAGAATTTAAGTGCTTTGTAGATTATCTGTGTTGAAGATTATTCACAAGCAAAAATAATGGTCCTTAATTACCAAAGTACCTGCAAAGGATATAATCTATGCCTTGTGTGATTCCACAACCTACTGGGTTAATTATTACTCTCTTCTACATGCAAAGAATGATGAAATGTAAAATTATGGATCCGTTAGTAATTGTAAATGTTATAATGAAACAGCAAAGATTCAGAGAGATGCTGGTGTTCAGAAATCCATATTGATTTTAAAGAGTCCACTGTTATAGTTTTGTCATTCATATTGCAACGTATGCAGAAAAGTGTAATTACATGGGCACACGTTGATTTCTTTATTTTACAAAGCCTATAAAATCATAAAGAAACACCAAATTTACAGACTTGTTAAGGGTATCTCATAAGTGAAAAATATTTGGCCTTCATTCTGCAAGGATCTGAAGTAGTGCTGAAAAGCAAATTAAAATTCAGTCTTCTCCTTTGCATTGGTTATGTAAAATGAAGAAAAGTGATTTTATTTTCTTGCTGCAGAGGGCAGTACAGGGTTATTTTCTAAAGTCTATATGGTGTGACTTCGTAGATTTGGTTGAATAACAGATAACCCTTGAGTACCAAGGCAAAACAAACAATGTAACCAAAAGACACAAAATCATCAAGAAATGTTGAACACAAATTAATCCATCAACCTTTTTCTTTTGTTGGTGTTGCACTAATCTAACATGCAAGAGTGTAATTTTTCTCTTCAGGACATATGACGGTTAGATCCACAAACAGTTCCCCTTCCCATAGCAATTCAGATAGTATCCTGATCTGTGAATGAATCATGAGGTAAAAATTCAGCTGTATTCTGTGCTTATAATGGTGACTCCAGTTTGTTTCTCCTGATTAATTTAACAAAATGATAATTACCAATATAAGAAAAATAAATTGTTCATTTGATTAATTGACAATGATATGCAGGTTTTCAGAGCTGCTTTTGTTGCTTATAATACTGCAAAGTCATTGAGCTATTTAAACAAAAATGTTTTGAGAACAAGCTCTCACCATGCTCAGAAGGAAAACATTGATGCAGGTAAGCATAGTGTTTGTCTGCGCAAACTAGCAGTACTGTTTGAATTATTTCATTACAGATCTATATGTTCATTTGCTGTGAACTCAACTAAATTATTCATACCTGATCTTGTTTTACCAAGTTGACTTCAGTCTATCGAAGAAACACCTGCAATTGACTTGAATATTCAATTCAGATCACAAGCAGGGACTGCTGTCACAACCCTAAGTTATGCTATCATGTGGTTAGATTTGAACAATACCAACACACCCCAAAACATAAACCCCGAGGGTAGATTTGAACTATTAGCTGCTTGAATCCTTTAACAGTAAGTCCAGTCCATTTTGAGTTTGGGGACCTCATTTATATGCATGTAGCAAGCTACTGTCCAAAAAACAGATATCCCCCATTAAAGACTGCGGATAAGCACAGGGCTTAGTGTCTCACAAGCCAACCAGACTGGCAGAAAGTCATGCCTTGGGAAAGGATATGTACAGAGGTGCAACCCACTGGGAACTTCATTTCAGCCTCACTTAGCTAGCAGAAAGATGAGACACAGGATTTTCCTTCCAGAACAAGGAAATGGGTAAGTTGAGACTGTTTCCAAGTCACAGACCTGTTCCCAAACAAGTGGCAACGGTTAGTTGTTTTGATTTTCACAGGGGCATCTATTTAATTGATCTGGAGATAGGTGCTCCATCCAAGTAAGGATATTGGCTGTCTTTGGTAGCTTCTGCACTTAGATAGGCAAGAAATGCCTCTGGTTCCAGGAATATCACCCCCCTCCCCCACTCCCATAACCCCAAGAATGTAAACTGGCCCTCACCACCTGCAGAAAGCTGGAGGGTTAACTGAAAAATCCTAGCCAACCTCATTCAATTAGCTTTAAGTGTTTCTTATTTGAGCTTTGTCAACTATCTGCCACATGTAAGTCAGTAACCTTTCTGTTCCAAAAATGGGTGGGAAGTAGGTTGGATCGGAACTGGCAGACCAGCTGCCAATTTAACTTCAATCCCATCTCCAATCCAGACTTTAGTGGCAGATTAAATCCAACCCGTTCTATCACTCATTTGGACAAAACCATCAACTACACAATTCATAAACCTAAAGTGTATTTTTTACATATTATAAGTATATAATATTTGAACATAATTATTTTTCAGCCCAGGATTTCTGAAATTTCTAACTCAGCTTTCAAAATCAACTTTAATAAGTGCCTAAATTTAGTAATTCCGACTGATAGAGTTTCATGTGCTCTGACTGGGCAGCGACAGAACTAGCAGGAAACTTTGGCAGAAGTAAAATTTGCCAGGATGAAAAATACAAACCAACAAATCGTTCTTCCTGGTAATCTAAACTGAGCACAGGCAATCATGGTGAAATTGAAACTGCAGTCTCTCCCACCCTGTTAGTTTAAAAAAGACCCCACCTGGGGTAGCTGGAGCAATGCACATTTAAGAAGGGAAGACAAATGTCTTTTTGCTTCTAAGCTTTCTTTGGGATTTCTCCACCAGCTGATTTTGTTGGATTTATTGCCTCCAATGCTAAGAAAAATGAGACCACATAAATTGTTCTTAGGCATTTCTAAACTGACTGAGAATGCCAGTGGCCCTTTTGAGTCCCTTTTTTGGAGTTAAACAACAGGAAACCAGAGTAATAGTATTCTGTGATTTCTGTATTAGATGCAAGGGTTGTTCATTCCTTTCTCTCAATAATTCCTCCATTTCCTTTCTTCTACAATAAAATAATCATTCTCTGATGGCTATATATAACAACATTGTGACTGTGTTTGCGAAGATTTCTGTGTGTAGTATGTCTAGTGAAAACTTTAATGTGAATAATTATTAGAATACAAGTACCACACAGCCTTAAAAGTTACAAGTACACTGAAGCTACACACAACAATCACAAGAATTATGAATTGTTCATTAGCACTGTGGCATTTTTCACATGATGCTGTCTCAAATAGTTTTCTTATTTTTAATTTTCATGCAGATTTGGACTGTACAGTGTACAACTCAATGTCTTCTCAGCTTTTCCTGTAAAGTAATGCAATCCAGATTGTATAGTGTGTGTTGAAATTATTTCTCAAATCCTGAAGCCATGGCTCAAATGCTGATACATAAAACCTTTGTAAAAGAAAAGTGGCATGTTACAGGTCTTCCAGAATGCTCAGGAGAAATAAAAGATAATTTAGAAAGCATTAATTTATTTTGATATAGGCTCATTGATTATATAGAGCGATGAGATAAATGGGCTTTGTGACTATACCTAGAGACCATATTTCTGGTGATTTCCAGGTTGTTTAAGTTTCCTCAGATAGATTTCAATTGTAGTGAGACTTTCATTCTGCCTGATCACATGATTGTCTGATTTTTTGATGGCCTAGCCTCATGCAATTTACACACAAGGCAGGAAACCATAAGAAAGTTATCAATAGCCATATCATCGTCTGCAAGAAGTTTAATGTCCCCCAGAATATTGATGGTGGGAGTAATGGTAATGCTATAGACCATCAAAAGGAGACAGTTAGATTCTCTTTCATTGGAGATGGTCATTGTCTGGAACTTTTAAGTGAGAATGTTGTTTCCTACTTGTCACCCCAAGTCTGAATGTTGTCTACATTTGCTGCAGGCAGATAAAATGTGTGTCACTGTCTAAGGAGATGTAAATGGTAATGAAAAATGTAATCACCAGCAAACATCTCCACTTTTGACTCATGACATAAGGAAAATCATTGATGAAGCAGACAAAAATGATTATATCTTGGACACTGCCCTGAGAAATTCTTGCATCTGCTGCAATACAATCTTTAATAATTATGCTGACATTTTTCACTTTAACCAACCCAAGCACTGGCACTGAAATAAATACCTTTGTAGTATTATGTAGAGATCTAGAGTTAGGAAATGCACAAAGTGTTTCTTAAAGTATAAATAGAAAGAGGAGACCAGGAGATGAGTAACCAGTTATATTATGGGCATAACATTTTGTTGAGCATTGTGAAATCTCATGATAGTAAAACCTCAGTTCCTCCGATAGCCACCCAACTAATTGTCCAATTGCACAAGAAAGCCAGATTGTCCAAGCATCAGCTGAGATGTTGCAAGTGAGGACAGTAGATTTCCTTCCATAAATGACATATGAACCAGATGGATTCTTATAAGAATCAATTATAGTTGTTACAATCACCGAGACTGGCTTTATTGATTGAATTTTAAATTCTGCCACTTTTATGAACCCATATTCCCAGAGCATTAGTCCAGTACATTAATGTCGATGTTGATGTCATGTGGTTGAAGGGCCCTGTCCATCTTCCTTCCCACTTATCCGCTGCACCCTCCCTACGACCTATCACAATTAACCCCCACGCCTGCACTCACCTAACGCCTTCCCACCTAACTGTCACATAACGCCTTCCCACCTAACTGTCTCCACTGGGTAGCTGAACTTGTTCATATGGTAAAGATGACTTTTTGCAATGTTGGAGTGGATGAATTATAACTGCCACATGCAGAGACAGCCTTTCTTTAACTTTCTTCTACCCTCACAGTCTTTCAGTTTTCTTAATTAATTGATGTTAAGTCTTCTGTTGTAATTCATGCCATTTTATTCCCTGTTAAAATGTTACATTGTGGAGGATGCAGCATGCCATTAAAAAAAAAGCATAATCCTAGGGGTGTGTGCAGAAAAAAAATCTCAGTAGACCTTGAGCACTCAAATTGCCTTCCCTATATATCTTTATTCAGCCAGAGAGTGAGCATTCTGGAAAAATGTCTCATTTCTATATCGGCTACCCTATGTCCCCATAGTCAAATAGTACAGAAGATTCCAAACTGTGAATGTTAATGACAGATTCCAAGGAACTAAGCATAAAGATGCATAATTTTCTGGCAGTAATGGCAAGCACCTTGAAGAGAAAATGCCCTTTCATAATAAGGAATGGCACAAACTCATGGAATTTGTCAGTGATATCTGTGCAGCTTTTTTTCTGCTGCCTCAAGGCATCTTTTGGGAACTGGATCTATTCAATATCTGCCACTCCAGATTATAGATGGTCCACCAACCAGTATTATTTCCCCCTTGATAATGGTATTTGTGTCGTGTGTGTCGCATTGATTTAATATCTAAATGAGCTGCTCCTGTCTGTTTTAGATGAAAAAACTAAATAAAATGGTATTTGTCGAATTGCCAATGGGAACAGGGCAATAGATTTTGTCCCATGATTATTTTGGCACTATAGCCCTATTGTCACCCAGTAGAACCAGAGGATAAATCTACCCTTGGTGTCATAGAAACTCTTTGATTGTGTTAATGCTCCCAGCCAGCTGTTATCCCAAATGATGCTTGTCAAGTCTCATTTTGTATATGGCTGTTAACAGTTCACAGAAAATGGAGACCATCAGCTCCTCCTAGCTGGAATCAAATGCAGACCCCAGAGGAAGAATAGAGTGTTCTTACACACTGCAATTCCTCATCCACAATGGACAACCTTTGCCCTTGCAGAGAACACTGCTGGTGAAATCAACAGGAAGTTTGGCATTAGAAGACTAAGGAACCTCATATGTGCAGTAATGCTGTTAATCTTAACTTTTACAGCATTATAAATCATTGCTGAAAAGTTTGATGTAAAATGAAATCTGCTAAGTAGACTCCAAGAATTTTTTTTTATTATTAACAGTTCAGTTAGTGAACCACCACTGTTCTTCATTTTCTACTGTCACTGTTTTTGATTAGGGCAGAAATGATTTGTCATCATTCAGGATTTGGTATCCGAGCAATTCAGTCATTGGCAAATGTAACATAGTGACATAGTTGTATGGCAGAGGGCACAGTCTCATTCCTGGAGTTGATACAAAGTATTTCAATAAACTTTATAATCTATTAATCTATTGTGTTAAACAAAATATTAGTGTCAACGGCAAATCCATTGTCGCCAATTAATTCATGAATGGCTGCTGTACTCTAGCTATCCAACAACTTAAGCACCTGCTATTTTCAGCTCCTGGGAGGTGTACTGTTTGCCACAAATAGAAATCACATGGGATTCAGGGTTAACTTGGCCAACTGAATACATAATTGGTTTTACAGTAGGAGACAGAGTGTGGTAGTGGAGGGTTCTTTTTCGGATTAGAGGCCTGTGATCAGCAGTGTTCCACAAAGATCAGTACCAAGTCCACTTTTGTTTGTCATTTATATAAATGATTTGAATGAAAATATAGGAGGCATGGTTTTGTGGATGACACAAAATTGGTGGTCGTGTGGACATTGAGAAAGGTTACCTAAGATTACAAAGAGATCAATTGGCTCAATGGGCTGAGGAGTGGCAGATGGAGTTTAATTTGTATAAATGTGATGTATTGCATTTTAGTAAAACAAACAAAGGCAGGAATTATACAATTAATGGTGGAACCCTGGGTAGTGTTGTAGAACAGAGAGATTTAGGGGTTCCGGTACATAATTCTTTGAAATTTCCATTATAGGTAGTCAGGATGGTTAAGCATGCTTGCATTCATTGCTCAGACCTCTGAGAATAGGATTTTGGACATTGTGTTAAATTTGTACAGTATGTTGGTTAGGCCTCTTCTAGAGTATTGTATGCAGTTCTGGTCACCCTGTTATGGGAAGAATATTATTAAACTGGAGAGAATGTTGCTGGGAATGGAGGGTTTGAGTTATCAGGATAGGCTGAATAGGCTTAGACTTTTTTATTGGAGCAAAGGGAGTTGGGATGACCTTATAGAGGTTTATAAAATCATGAGGAGCATAGATAAGGTGAATAGCAAATGTCTTTTTCCTCAGGTGGCAGTGTTCAAAACTTGGGGACATATTTTTAAGGTGCAAAGAGAGAGATTTATAAAGGACGTGGGAGCAACTTCTTTACGCAGTGAATAGTTAGTGCGTGGAATGAGCTGCCAGCAAAAGTGGTTGATGCAGGTATAGTTACAATGCTTAAAAGACATTGGATAAGTACATGAATAGGAAAGGTTTGGAGGGATATGGGCCAATTGCAGGCAGCTGGGACTAGTTTAGTTTGGGAATATGAACGGTGTGGGCTAGTTAGACCAAAGGGCCTGTTTCCATGTTGTGTGACTCTGAGTCTTATAAATCATGGGCACCCATGAGAGAACAAATTACAGGGAGTTACTCAGGCATAAATCACTCCTTTCTGCACTGTTGTCCCTTCTATTGAAATACTCATTTATGTCCTGATCCTGAGTAACCAACTAAGGTCTCTCCTAAATCCTATACTCTCATCACCCCTTATTCTGTCTGAACTCTGGCACATTTTTTGGCTGTGTTTTGATTTCTAAATTTGCACCTTTATTTCAGATTATTTTACGACCTTTTTCCACTTTACCATAGTGGTTTCCTATTGTCTAATATCATTGAACACGCCCTTCCCTCCTTCGTCACTAAATTTTTCCCTATCCTTCATTCCAGCCATTCTTTTGAAGAACTTTTGGGTTTCCTTTGGTGACTATTATTTTGACACCTTGCATTCTCAATTCAGCGACCTCCACCATGTAATTCTTCACTCCTGAATTCAAAACCTCCTCTTTAATCATGTCTCTGGTACTTTATTCTAATATATTTCTTTGCTCCTTTCCAATATTTGGTGTCTCCTGTATTTCTTTTTTTCTCATTGTGAAAGCTCTGAGACATTCACAAAATATGAGAAGTGCTTTATATAAATACATATTGTTGTTCGCTCACCTATACTGCCGATTAAACAACAGATATAAAATGAAAGATCACAGTAAAATACTTTTACATGACTCAGTTGTATAAGCAAATGAAATAGCAATTATGTACAATGCAAGATTCCCCAAGCATAATTAAAATGAAGGATTAATAAATATGTTTTTAATGGAAAACTCAGGGATGGTGTACTTTTAAGTAGATATTTCCTAATCAGTCTGTTCAGGCATGGAACAATACATGTCTGGAACAGGTGGGACTTGAACCCAAGCCTCCTGGCTTAGATATAGAAACATTACCTCTGCATCACAAGAGCCCTCTATATGTCTATATAATTATATTTTCTAATCAACCTGTTCATAGATGCTCTTACACACCTCTGAAGCAAGTGAGACTTGAACCTAGGCCTCTTGGCTCAGATACATTACAATGGCTCCACAATAATCCCTATACTCCTTTATTTTGCATCCAGAAGTACTGTTACACACAACTGAACATTTTTATTTCCCCATCACCAAATCACCTGTGGTTCTGTTTATTCTATTAATCTCCACCAATAAATCACCTATCTTCCCCAATTGGTTAATTTACATGCAAAGCCTATTAAGGACAATGCAGACCATCAAAGGTGAGAGATTGGGGAAGGGGGCTAAGTACCAATTGAGTTGGAAGGGAAGATAAAGCAGTCTATGCCCTCTAATGCCCACCTCTTTCTAAAGGCATCAACAGTATTGGCGGTGATGATGTCCTCCCTCTCTAACACCAGGCAGAAATGTACCCATGGAAGAAGAGTAGACAGTCAGCAGCTATGACTTCCACAGCCCACTGCCTGAAACTATTAATAGTCAGGCTGGGGAGCAGACCCATGAGGAGGTCCTCTGACTTGCCCAAACCCCTCAATACTGGATGCCCAAATATCAGGAGCATGGGGCTGAAGTGCAACTAAAAGCATAAGAAAAGATTTTTCAAATAACTAAAAAGGGTGAAATCTGTCTAACTTGTTGGTTTTGGCTCCACAGTGACTGGAAGTATGTAAACCTCTCATTATCTGGTCATTTGCTGTATGTGACTCATGGTTACATCAGGTAATCCATCTCTTTCATATATTCATGTTCACATGTACTCTTGGCGCATCTTCCAAAGAGTAAAATGCTTTCATGCAGTCTGACATAGTTTCTTCTAAAGTGTCCTAACTCCATGCACGCTGTGGCGTTTCTACTCAATGATGTGTAGCTCTTTGACATCATTGCAAGTTAGCTGCGTGTCCTGATGCCCTAACACAACAGCTTCCTCCATCAATATTGAATGTTGACAGGTTGGGTTCTAGTTTGAGATTTTTAAAGTGTTCACTTCCTATCTGCTCCTAATGTATCAATCGTAGGAGGTTAAATGTCACAAGCTCTTTTCTGGTTATGAATTTTCTTACCTTTTAAATATGTCTCTGTATCTATCCTATTAGTTCCCTTCATTGTCATTAATTCTATAATGATAAATTCCCTTAATTGAAATTCATGTTTAAAAATGCTGAAAAATGTTGGAAATATGCTGGAAAAGGTCAGGCAGCATCCAAGGAGCAGGAGAATCAACATTTCAGGCATAAGCCCTTCTTCAGGAATCTGCAGTCCTCACTTTCTCCTCATGTTTAAATATGTCAGGAATACTACAAAGTGTATTGCTTTTTCTAATTTTACCAACATCAATATTTTTGATATTTAAATATATTTCTCTACTTTTCAGTTGGTGGTATTCTACATCTTCAAGTATGTTGTATTATGACATCTTATCCAAGGTGTCCACATGCTATACCGTAGAAAAATCAAATGCATGATCTAATGCATTTTTGTCCATCCAGGACTGTTTCATCTGTCCTATGCTGGATACAAACTGGTGGCCAGATGTTTGCCCATCACTAAAACGCAAAAGTCAAGGGAGATCAATTACTGTGTTTGCATTCATTAATGTTTTTGTACTACTTGTATTTTTTTATTCACTTATTGACATTAATGTCGTTGGCTGAGCCAGCATTCATTACCCATCACTAGTTGCCCTTTAGAAGATGATGGTGAGCTGTCTTCAAGAAAGTTAAAAATCACACAACACCAGGTTATAGTCCAACAGGTTTAATTGGAAGCACACTAGCTTTCGGAGTGTCGCTCCTTCATCAGCTGGTAGTACCACCTGATGAAGGAGCGACGCTCCGAAAGCTAGTGTGCTTCCAATTAAACCTGTTGGACTATAACCTGGTGTTGTGTGATTTTTAACTTTGTACATCCCAGTCCAACACTGGCTTCTCCAAATCATGTCTTCAAGGAACGCTGCAATCTATTTGGTGTAGGAATTCCATGATTTTGGCTCAGCGACACTGAAGGAACAGTGATATATTTCCAAGTCAGGATGGTGGATATCTTGGGTGGAATCTTACATGTGATAGCATTTCCAAATACTTGCTCTCCTTGTCATTCTAGATGGCACTGGTTTTGATGGTATTAACTAAGGAGGCTTGGTGAATTTCTGCTTTGCATCTTGTGTTTGATATACACTGCTACTACTGTGCATCAGAGGTGGAGGGACTGAGTGTTTGTCTGAATGTTAGAAGTCCTCATTTGTGTAGGCCTCAGAACTGGTTAGTCACTTAACTTTTGAGTGAAAAATTGTAAGATAGAGATATAGTTCCCTCTCCAAGGGCATTTGGTTCAATCTACAGCATGTGGACTGTAGTGGTTCAAGAGGGCAGCTCACCACTACCTTCTCAAGGGCGACTAGGATGGGCAATAAATACTAGCCCAGCCAGCAATGTCCATGTCCCACGAGTGAATAAACAAAGGTGATTTTTTTAATCATTAGTGTTGACATATCAAGCACATCCCTGCATTAGCTGTTTTGTGGGTAAATGATTGCTATCACTGTTAATGTCACTAAATATTTACTTTTTTAACATTACTAAATGTTTGCCACAGTGCCTTTAATAGCTTGCATTGCATTTAATTTCTCCTGTCACACTTGAGTTGGTTAACCCTACACTCCCATAAATGGTGGGAAGGTTTTAGTTTATTTAAAAAGTTTAATTAAAAGTTGCATTTTGAAAATAGTACATGTTGAAATGGAATTTTACAACACAAAAATGTCATTTGCCCCATCCAATATATGCAGCTGTTTTTCTTTACACAAAGCTGCTAAATCCAATCTCATTTTCCTATCCACTCTCCATACGTAATAACATTTCTCTTTTTCAAGAAGCTACTTCTTCTGTTTTAAAGAATTTATTTACTCTGCTTCAACAATTTGTGACAGAGAATTCCACATTTCAGCCAGTAGCTGTTTGAAGATTTCTTTATCTTGCCTTCCCCCTTAATTCTCTTCCACTTCCCACATATTTTGTTGGTCCAGATATTGCATTGAAGGTGTGAGGTGCCCTGTGTGAGGCTGTCTCTACCCCATTGTTCAGACTGATTCTAAGCTAAAAAAGAGATTTACAGAATCTTACATGGATTCATGCAGTTTTTGAGAAAATAAAATGTAATTTTGCAAGTACAAATTCACCCTACAAACTTATATGTGTGTGTGGGTTTGCGGGGGGGTATGAGAGTTTGTGAGAGAGTGTGAGTGTGAGTGTAAAGGGGTATAAGTGTGTGAGAGGGTGCGTACGTGAGTGTGGAAGTGCATGTGTGAGCGTGTGAGAAACAGCTTGTGTCTGAGAGAGAGGGTGTGTGTGTGTGTGTGTGTGTGTGTGTGTGTGTGTGTGTGTGTGTGTGTGTGTGTGTGTGTGTGTGTGTGCGCGTGCGCACTCAACACCAGCATCCCCTACAATGACAGCATCGCGGCAACAGCCTCAGTACTCAACACCAATAACTGCCAGTCTCCGAGCACAGTACTACGACTCATTCACTTTATCCTTGATCACAACATTTTCACCTTCTGCAACCAGTTCTTCATCCAGACACACAAAACAGCTATTGGGACCAAATTTGCACCCCAATATGCCAACATTTTAGCTTTTAGATTCCCTACAGTGTGGAAACAGGCCCTCTGGCTCAACAAGTCCACACCGACCCTCTGAAGAGCAACCCACCCAGACCCATTCCACTACATTTACCCCTAACTAATGCACCTAACACTATGGGCAATTTAGCATGGCCAATTCACCTAACCTGCACATCTTTGGACTGTGGGAGGAAACCAGAGCACCCAGAAGAAACCCATGCAG
Organism: Chiloscyllium plagiosum; assembly: GCF_004010195.1. Lineage (NCBI taxonomy): Eukaryota > Metazoa > Chordata > Chondrichthyes > Orectolobiformes > Hemiscylliidae > Chiloscyllium > Chiloscyllium plagiosum. The sequence goes on along the minus strand of NC_057737.1, from coordinate 4,668,566 downwards.
ACACAGGGAGAATGTGCAAACTCCACACAGACAGTTGCCCGAGACTGGAATCAAACCTGGGTCCCTGGTGCTGTGAGGCAGCAGTGCTAACCACTGAACCACCGTGCCACGCCTTTCATGCACAGGTTTGAACAAGACTTCTCCTCTACACTGAACTTCCAACCAACACTATACACCAGGTATGTTGACGGCATTTTCTTTCTCTGGACACATGGTGAGGAGTCACTGAAACAACTACACAGTGATACCAATGAGTTTCGTCCCACCATCAAACTCACCATGGACTACTCTCTATTACCTGTCTAATTCTTGGACACATGTGTCTCCATCAAGGATGGGCACCTCAGCAGCTCACTCTACCTCAAACCCACTTAGAACCTCACGATGCTACATTTCTCCAGCTTCCATGCAAAACATAATAAAACATCCATCTCCTACGGTCAGGATCTGTTCAGATTAGGAGGAACATGATGGGCACTTAGAAGTACTCAAGGATACCCTCATAAGAACAGGGTACAATGCTTAATTCATCGACCGCCAGTTCCGACGTGCCACAGCGAGGAACCGGAATGACTTCCTCAGGAGACTGACTCGAGCTGTAACCGACAGGCTGTCCTTCGTTGTCCAGTACTTCCCAGGAGCCGAGAAACTACGCTACGTTCTTTGCAGCCGCAACACATTATGAGGATGAGCACCTCGCCAAGACCTTCCCCACGCTTCCACTTCTCACCTTTAAACAACCCACCAAACCTCAAACAGATCATCGTTCGCAGCAAACTGTCCAGCTTTCAGGACAACACCATACAACCTTGTCACGGCAGATGCTGCAAGATGTGTCAGAGTGTCAACATGGATACCAGCATTACAAATGTGGACACCACCCACCATGTACGTGGCAGGTACTCATGAGACTTGGCCAACGTTGTCTATCTCATATGCTGCAGGCAAGGATGCCTGAAGCATGGTACATTGGTGAGACAGAGCAGAAGCTACGGCCATGGATGAATGGACACCACACAACAATCGACATACAGGAGTGTTCCCTCCCAGTCGGAGAACACTTCAGCGGTCCAGGACATTTGACCTCAGACCTTCAGGTGACCATCCTCCAAGGCAGACTTTGGGACAGGGAACAACGCAAAGTGGCTGAGCAGAGGCTGATAGCCAAGTTCAGTACCGTGGGGATGGCCTCAACCGGGACCTTGGGTTCATGTGACACTAAGATGACACACACACACACAACAGATCCATACACTCAAGCAGACCCTCTCTCATAGCTCACACATACACTCCCACACTCACACACGCATCCTCTCACAGACGTATACCCCTTGACATTCGTAGTCACACACATAAACATACTCACACTCTCCCACAGACATTCATCCCCTCCGCACATACACACACACACACAAGTTTGTAGGGTGAATTTATACTTGCAGAATTACATTTTATTTTCTCAAAAACTGCATGAATCCATATAAGATTCTGTAAATCTCTTTTTTAGATTAGAATCAGTCTAAACAATGGGGTAGAGACAGCATCATACAGGGCACCTCACACCTTCAATGCAATATCTGGGCCAACATGGCACCTATTGTTAAAGTTTACTTGAGAATGTAACTTTAAGAAAGTTCTGAAATTTACATATGAAAGAACTGAAACCAACATGCCTATTCTAAAAGATGAGAAAGTTTACAAACAATCCAGGTCTTTTTCAATGTAGAATTTCAGTTACATCACATTGTAAACTTTTGCTATAAATTCTGTGTCCTATGATCTTATACTTCACAAGCACCTGAGGAACGAGCAGCGCTCCGAAAGCTAGTGCTTACAAATAAACCTGTTGGACTATAGCCTGGTGTTGTGTTAATTTTAACTTTGTACACTGCAGTCCAACACCAGCACCTCCAAATCTTAAAAGAATTGTACCATATTAATTGAGGTGGCTGTTAAAACAGTTTTCTTCTTTTGTGATCTAGAATGTATTATATGGCAAGATTTTTATCTTAAATATTTTACCATCTAGACTAACAAGATCTCAATTCTTATTCAAAGTTAAACTGAATTATCACAATTTGGAGATGCCGGTGTTGGACTGGGGTGTACAAAGTTAAAAATCACACAACACCAGGTTATAGTCCAACAGGTTTAATTGGAAGCACACTAGCTTTCGGAGCGACGCTCCTTCATCAGGTGATAGTGGAGGGCTCGATTGTAACACAGAATTTATAGCAAAAATTTGCAGTGCGATGTAACTGAAATT
>NC_057737.1:4624949-4665053 GCF_004010195.1 Chiloscyllium plagiosum | reverse complement strand
GCGCACACAGACACCCTTATAGACACACACACTCCCACACATGCACCTCCTCACAGACTTAAGACACTCTGCACTCACTACACACACACACTCACACTTTCTCACATTCACAACCCCCACCCCAGACAGACACACACACACAGACAGATAAAGACACACATGCACACATATATTTTGTGGGGTGAATTTGTACTTGCAGAGTTGCATTGCACTTTGCTCAAAAACTGCATACATTCATGTAGAACTCTGAGCTCAAAAACTGCATGAATTTATGTAAAACTCTGTTATCTCACTTTTTAGATTAGAATCAATCTAAACATCAGGTCATAGACAGAGAACACAGGGGGCTAACACCTTCAACATATTGTCCAGCTATCACCATTGTTAACAGCTAACCCGAGAATGCAACTTTTATAAAAAAAGGTTTTGTGATTTACACATGAAAGAAGTGAAACTATCACTGTATTCTAACAGATGAAAGGCTTAACAGACAATCAATTTTTCAATGTAAAATTTCAGTTACATCACACTGCAAATTTTTGCTATAAATTCTGTGTTACGATCGGGTCCTCCACTATCATCTGATGAAGGAGCGTCGCTCCGAAAGCTAGTGTGCTTCCAATTAAACCTGTTGGACTATAACCTGGTGTTGTGTGATTTTTAACTTTGAATTATCACAGGTTAATATATTTTTGCATGTGTTTTCATGTACTGTATTAACCGTGTCACTTTAAAAAAATCGCCCAAATACAAAAAAGTGTCAAAACGAATGCAAACCAAAGGGCCTCCTGCAAGGCTTGTTTTGTGTATAGTATTTCAATTTTTTAATCCATGCCGACATCTGATGTCCCACAGACAGCCTGATATCTGTTAAATCACTTTGATTCATGACCAGCACCTCAGACATGAAAAAAATGACTGTCTGCATCACATTTCATATCTTTCTAAAGCATGCATGTTAAGTGCAGAGTCAGACACTGTGTCTTGATAACTTCCTGGTTGACTAATTGTATCAGTATATTGTTTGTGTAGTAGAAAATTTAAGTACACAGTTACTTGTGACTGTTTTTTGATACATTGGAACGATAAGAGTCCCAGCTTAGAGACAGGTATCAGCAGGATCAGTACTTGCTCAGATTGAACCTGCAGTTCTGCATAAAAGGTACAAAGATTCATGAAAGAGGAATGTGTGTCCTTAAAATATTAACTCGAGTTTAACATAAAAGAAGACTGTGGTTCTAGCAGTACCAACTCTTGTGCAATGAATAACATGTTTCTAAAGAATGCTTGCTTTCAGGCCTTTCTGCAGGTAGATTTTTTATGCATCAAGTAGGAGAGGTTTAAAATATATTCAGAGAAAAAAGTGTTTCTCAATGTTGTTTTATTTCCTGAATATGTTTGTGTGTGCCAGTTAGATAGAATATAGAATCGGTTACAATCTGCCCACCGGCATGCGTTATGACCCACTTCAAATCTGATTGATGATATAAACCAGATCCGCCTCAGTGGCTGGTTTCATACTGGCACCAATTCAAAATAAGCCAGCATAAACTTGGCTCCAGACTCATTAATGAATAGCCCACGTCTGCCTTCTGCACCCTATACCGTGTATGGTCTATTCTTATTGCAATTATAATATAGAAGGGTTAATTATCAATAATTCCATTAATATACAAACATATTTTTCAGACTGAGTACAAATAACAGCACAAGGTCTGTTCAAGTGAGGGGGAACTGCTTTGCTGTCTTTAATATCCTTATTTTATGTAAGGCTTATCATGCATTAAAAGCATAAGACCCTTAGCCTTCAAGATAAGGTTACAAACAGAATGAATTACTGATTAACATTAACATCCATTTAATCATAACATTTGTATTAGCTTATCCCTGAATCAATATAAATTTTGCTTTGAAATATTTAGGTTGTTATTGTTGTTTCGTTTGCCAGGAAATTTATCTAGCATATAAAGAAAACCTATTTTACTGTATGCATAGAACAATAAAAACATTTTTTTTTGTTTCTTAATGCAATGTCAAACATTCAATTAACCTGTGACTGCATTGACTGTAATGCTTATTGAAACCCTCATTATTTTGCTGTGTTTTCCTTTTCTAAAGCTTTATTTAATATTCATGTATATTATTGATTTGATTCAATTTTTAAAAAATCATTCAGACTATGAAACCGACTTTTCCTAGCCAGTTGCTCATAGCTATAATTCTGTTTGCCAATCTTTGTCGCACCTAAACACACCCACATGCATACCTGTATTAAATGTCGCAATGTCTACTTTTTCACCTTTTAGGCTGAAATCTCATTCTTGACTATCCATATGAACAGACTATTTACAGGGTTTGCCACAACCGTCTTCACAAGATAAATGTTTGGTAGGTTGCTAAGCAAAGCAACTTTTCCATACATAGAGTTTATGGTTCTGAGTGTCAACAAGGCTTCTAATTGAGTTGTCCAGACTCCAAACTTACATTTATATTGTGCTTTTCACAACCATTATACATCTCAAAGCACTTTACAACTAATGCAGTAGTTTTGAAATGTAGTATCTGTTGTAATGTAGCAAGTGTTTGTGGTGTGTAATAATTTTAATGTTAAATGGAACTGAATTATTGCCCTTATTGAATTTAATGGAATGTGTTTCATTCAGTTGTTGCACGGTTCAATGCAAGTGTATGCAGCGCAAATTGGCTTTTGAGCGGATACAGTGCTGCCTTATGAAGCTATGGATGTCTTGATCTATAAGCCATTTCTTTTGAGAAATTAAGGAGTAGGAACAAAGTTCATAGTGCATGTATGTATTTGTATGTATACAAACATAAAGGACATTACGAAGAAGGGGAGAAAATCTACAGTTTTGTAGCTTGGGAAAAGCTTAGGAGAAAGCATGATAACTCTTGATTTGAACACAAATTGGATTGCTCTCACCTCTGAATCACAAGATTCCCAGCTGAAATGCCACCTGAGAGCTTGAGCACAAAAGGGTGACACTCCAGTGCAATACTGTCAGAAGTGTCATGTTTTGGTCGAGATAAGAAACTGAGGTCCAAACTGCCTCCTCAGATGGATGTAAAAGATCCCATTGTGCTATTTTCATGAAGACGAGGAGAGAAATCCCCAATGTCTTACCCTTGATTTATCCCTCAATCAACGTCACAAAAAATTCGACTATGAGATGTAGGAAAAGAATTAGGCCATTAGCCCATCAAGTCTGCACAGTTATTCGATCATGGCTGATATGTCTCTCAACCTCATTCTTCTGCCTTCTCCCTGTAACTCTTGACTTCCTTACCAATCCTAAAGACACAGAAAAACTTGGCCTCCACAGCATTCTGTGGCAACGAGTTTCACAGATCCACAAAGCTCTGACTGAAGAAATTCTTCCTCATCTCAGTTCTAAAGGATCAGCCTTTCACTCTGTGCTATGCCTTAGGTCCTAGTCTCCTACCAGTGGAAAAATCCTCTCCACATCCACTCCATCCAGGCCTCTCAGTTTTCTGTAAGTCTTAGTGAGATCCCCCTCAACCTCCTAAACTCCAATGAGTACAGACCCAACATTGTCAACTGCTCCTCATGTGACAAACCCTTCATCCCCAGGATCATTCTCATAAACCTTCTCTGGATCCCTTCCAATGCCAGCACATCCTCACAATATTCCCGGTGCGGTCTGACCAGAGCCTCATACATCCTCAGCAGTACATCTCTGCTCTTGTATTCTAGTTGTCTTGAAATGAATGCTAATGTTGCACTTGCCTTCCTAACTGCCAACTGAACCTGCATGTTAACCTTAAGAGAATCCTGAACTAGGACTCCCAAGTCCCTTTGTGCTTCAGATTTCCAAAACCTCTTCCCATTGAGAAAATAGTCTATGCCTCTGTTCTTTATACCAAGTTGCATAATCTCACAATTTCCCATATTGTATTCTACTTGCCTGTCTAAGTCCTTCTGTAGCCTCTCCACTTCCTCAACACTACCTATCCCTCCACCAATCTTTGTGTCATATGCAAACTTAGCAATAATGCCCTCAGTTCCTTTGTTCTTTTCATTAATGTATAATGTGAATAGTTGTGTTCCCAACACTGACTCCTACAGAACTCCACTAGTCACCAGCTGCCATCTCTACTCTCAGCTTTCAGCCAGCCAGCCAATCCATGCCAGTAATGTGCCCCCAGTATCATGACCTCTGACCTTATTTAGCAACCTCCTGTGCAGCATTGGGGTGGCACAGTGGCTCAGTGGTTACATGGCTGCCTCACAGCACTACAAATCTAGATTCAATTCCAACTTTGGGCTATGATTGGTGTGGGGTTTGCACATTCTCCCTGTGTCTGCGTGGGTGCTCCGGTTTCCACCCACATTCCAGAGGTGTGCAGGTTAGGTAGATTGGCCATGATAAATTGTCTGTAATCCAGGGATATGCAGGAAAGATGGATTAACTTGGTTAAAGACCTTCTGGAAATCCAAATGGATCACATCCTGTGGCTCTCCTTTGTCTAACTTGCCTGTTACCTCTTCAAAGAATTCTAACATTCTAAGATGGCACCAGAGCATGGTGACTCTTTGTGAGCTGTCCTCAGCAGATTATTCCCTCACATCTTTTATAATTGTTCTAACTGTTTTGTCAGACAAAACTGTTAGTACCTTGACGAAACCATGCTGAATCTGACTTATTTTGCCATGTAATCCCAAGTACTCTGCAATCTTATCCTTAGTAAAGGACTCTAGGATCTTACCAATGACAAAAGATAGGCTAACCGCCCTGTAGTTTCCGGTCTTCTGCCCTGTCCCTTCTTAAACAAGGTATTACATTAACCATTTTCCAATCCTGTGGGGTTCTACCTGACTCCAGTGATTTCTGAAAGAGCATTGCCAATACCTCAGTTATCTCTTTCAGAGTCCTGGGGTGTAGTCCATCTAGTCTGGGTGACTTATCCAACTTCAAACCTTTCAGCTTCACCAGCACCTTTTCCTTTGTGAAGGCCATTACACTCACCTCTGTCCCCTGACTTCTTGAAGCTCTGGTATGCTAACGTTGTCTTCCACTGTGAGAACTATACAAACTACCTATTCAGTTCCTCTGCCATTTTCTTTTGCCCATTACTGCTTCTCCAGCCTCATATTCCAGTGATCCAATATCCTGTTTTGCTGTACCAGATGGACTTTTATATATTTAAAAGTACTTTTGTAATCTTCTTTATCTAGCCATTATCACATTGCTGTTCCTGAATGTTTATTGAGCACACACTGGTTGCCTCATTACAACAGTGAGAACATTTTAGGAAGTAAATCTTTGGTTGTGAAGTATTTGTGATGTCAGGTGGTCATGTAAAACACTCTACACATACAATTTTTTTTCAAGTCTTTTTGGGATGTTGGAAGAGGGAATGTGTAGGCTTTTGCATCTGCAGTTTAAGAGAAATAAGAATCAAGAATTGAGGTCCTTAATATAGTGGAAAACAAGCAGATCCAACTGGTTCCAATTCAGAAGGTGCAAAATCAAACCATTGTGAGTTAATAGATTTGAAGTCAAAATGCATGTACTGGCGTCTTAAGAAATAGTTTATTCACCTATTCATATGCTTAAAGACATCAAGCTCTTCTTTTAAATATTAGTAGAGAATCCAAAATCTTATTAGTCTGACATGCTCAAACCTAACCGAGTGTTGTTTTCCTGCATGTCGAATCAGATGTGTTTGTGGTCTCAAAAGCTTTCTATCCAGGTGTGCTACAGCAATCTTAACTAATCTTGAGTTAGATTATGCTCTTAAATGGTAAAGCATTACCAAAACTCAATTTGAAAATATACCTGAGGCTAAAATTCAGCAAAATCCCTTTATTTTAAACTACACACCCTACTTGTTTGGCATATATTTACTGAAGCACTTGTTTGAAACTTTACTGTGCTCATTTTATGTTTGAAAGCTGCCAAAATTTCTTACAAGAATGTATTCAGAGGGTGTGTTCCACACTGATTTGTTACTCAGTTCAAAGTAGCATTAATTAATGTACAAAAATAAAATAAAAATTCTAAGAGGGTTTGCTGCTGTGCAGTCTCTAGCCTACACTATAGAAGTTTGAGAAGTGGTACAGAAACATGATGTGCAATTCTCCAGACCCTATTGTATGTTTATGTCCATTGTCACTATTTTTGCAAAAGCTAAAAAATAGATAAGAATAGGTAAAATGGAAATGGCATTGTTAGGATCAGAACTTGAGTTTTGATTAAGTTTTAGAAATGTTAATAACTATTAGGAACTATGCATAACTTTGAGTTCAATTTATATTTTGTATTTTTGTGTTAAAAATGAGAAGAGATGGTTTAGTTCCATTTTTAAAGTTCTTTCTTGTCAGCTTGGTACAAGGTCTGTTTATATACATGTATTTTAAATGATTTGTTTTATTACCCAGGAAATGTAGAGATGGGAATTGGTGATTTAGTACAATATATAGGTCAAAAGAAACATTTTGCTTACTGTCAGGGACTTAGATAGTTAAATGCAGAAGTCAGTCAATTAGTGTTTGGGTCAATTAGTGTCAGAGAGTGGAAGCAAGAACTTTAAATCTCCAAAACTGCTGAAACCTGAGTTTAGGGAACTTATGTGTTTGTTATTAAGTTAAAGTAATGTAGAGTTTAGTTTGCAGTTTGTTTTAAGTGTCTCGTTTTGTGGTAAAAGTACACATGCAATCCATTGTGAATGTGTATATTAACTGACCTTTAAGGTTTAAGAAGGAAATATAATTATAGTCTATCAAGCCAAGTTTCAGTTTGGAGCTGATTTATCCAGTGTTATAACATCACCTGGGATCGTAACAAACTGCAGGCATCATCCAGTGTTGATTAGGGCGATTGATGTTGTTCTTTGAGCCACTTGAGTGAGTTCTGAAAGCTGTATTGCCTGCCTAGTGCCATAGTTAAAGCCATCTCTTCAAGGCTAGAGAACAACTTGGAGCGGGAGGGGAAGGGTTCAGTTGTCATCCTCCACAATGTTGCCAACGACATTGAAAGGATTAGAAGGAAGGTTCTGCTCAACGAATTTGAATAATTAGGAGCTAAATTAAACAGCGCAACCACCAAGCTAGTAACCTCAGGCTTGATGCCTGAGTCACAACCTAATTGTGATAGGGCATATAAAGTCAAGGAATTAAATAAGTGGCTCAAAAATTGAATGGATTCTGGAGAGGGATATGTAGACCAACAAAACAAAAGAGTATATTGGCAGATCAGGGTACCTATTTGCATAATGATACCCAAAATTGGGACAAGAAGTGACAACGTATGCAAACATAGAAAATACAGCAGCAAATGGGGTCAAAGGGGAAAAAAATGGTAAAAAGAACTAAGTTCAGAACTTTTTATCTCAGTTGGAGAAGGATTCCCTTTCTCCTTAAACAAAATATATGTGCTAATTATGGATTGATTTAAAGATTTTGTTTGTAGAGAAGTGACATTCCCCAACTTTTCTCATTATGGAGGCAAGCAAACAAAAATATTAAGTCAGTCACTGATGCTGAATGATGATAAAATCTGTCTTCCAGATTGAGCTATTGGAAGAAAAAATGTTGCGTGGAGGTGTATTCAAAGATTATAAGTTAATGCTATTCTATTGAGCTGGATTAAAGAGTGATTTGGTAAATGGAGTAATTGCAATTGGAATACTAGATCAAATCTCACAGGCTAAAAATATTAACCTCATGGAGGATTTTGGAATAACCAGTATAAGAGAGAAAAACTGCTCTGCTACAGGAGAAACATCCTGGATTGTTTCCTCACTGTTGTCGTGACTAGGCCTCAGGCCCATAGACTTAGACAGGAAAAAGAAGGAGCTATACTGAAAGAAAATGTTGTGGAAATTTGGTTATCTGCATTCTGCAGAAAAATTTAAAACACTTAAACAAATTGTTTGATCAGTTATAAAGAGCTAATTTAATGATAAACAAAAACAGAGGTTGCTGGAAATGTTCAGCAGGTCTAGTAGCATCTGTGAAGAGATAAACTTGTCAAAAAATTGAAAATGCCAAAGGAAATTTAACTTATTTGGGGCACATTGTGAAACAAGGTCAAGTAGCACCCAAAGAAGCAAAAAGAAAGACTAACCTGGATTTTGCAGTACCCACAACAAAACTAGAGATCTTACACTAAGTAGACATAAGTGGATTCTATTGTAAATTTATTCCAAAATATGGCACTATAGTGCCCCCACCCTGACAAGTTTTTGAAAGAAAGACAAAACATTTGAATGGACAGAGGGTTGTTGGAATATCTTTGACAGCTTGAAAGCTCTATAGATCACTGCACTTGTTTTAGCAGCAATGAACAATGCTAAATCATTTAAACCAGTCAGTTATGTAGGTTTTGGAGCAGTTTTGTACAACAGGAAGAGATGGGGATTGAGCAGTCAGTCAGTTACTTTTCTCAAGCTGAATTCTTGCCAATAAAAATACTCAACTGTGGAAAAAGAAACTTCAAATATGGTGTTAGCTCTATGGTATTTTGAGATCTACATATCCAACAATTCTGCAGGGACTGTCATTTCTACAGAACACACTCCTCTAATCTTTCTAGCAAAGGTGCATATCAAAATCTGCGACCATGTCATTGGAGTTTAATGGCATTTAATTAGAGTTTAACCATGTAAGTTCAAAAGCATTTGTGTAGAAAGGAGACAATATTATGGCAGATGTTTTATTAAGTTAAAATATGGAGGAACACAAATGTCATGATCAAAATGGACTTGCATCAAATATGATTTTTATGAAAATTCCTTGTGTATTTGATGTAAATACATTGTTACTGCTGCAGTAAAACATGTAAAACTAGAATAGAAATAGTGATAAGAAGAGATTGTAATAGAAAATGCCCCTTGAAATACCTTTTCATTTATTTTGTGCAGGAAGTTGTCAGGAACAATGTATAACTGAAAATTTAACATATATTTTGTAATTATTGCGTAAAAAGGGAAACACATGGCTTTAGTTTCATTTTTTAGAGTTGTTTTTGTATTCTTGGTAATAGAATGTGCAGAAACCAATTTGAATATATGCATTTTAATGATTCTAAACATTTCTTGAAATGAAGAAATAGGAGTTGGTGGTTTCGTGCATTGAAAAAGATTGAAAAAAGGTCCTGTTATTTAGCATTGGGGGTCTAGGGACACAGGCTGGCCAGAAACATCCAGAATGAAGTGTATGTAAGTGTATGTGCACTAGAGAGTGGAAGCAAGTGATTAAACTGTGTTGTAAGAAATCCTCGTAAGTAAGCAATATTGCTGAAAACTGTATTTAAGGAGCTTATGTTTGTTCTGGAGTTAAAGTGACAGTGAGTTTAGTTCGTACATCAGTTTTAACTACAATCTTTGTGAACCCTTTACGTAGTTCACAAAATTTATTTTGGGAACTTCCACATGATCTAATTGATACTTTGTGCACTTTTTTTTGTATTCTGTCATTTAGCATAAACTGCAAAGCTAATTGTACATTCCTGTCCAACTTGTATTCACTCTAATCCTGAGCTGCAGACCCCATCCTGAATCTGGGATTTGCATAGCCAGGACAGGTGCCTTATTATTATAAAGACCCATTTGTTTATGCCACCCCATCTCATCAGTGAAATTCTAAGCTCGTCCAGTGACAGAGAGAAGGGTTTAAAGGGAATGTATCATGTTTTGCTCTTCCATTCTCAATGGAGCAAATTGGCCAATTGAGGATATAATGATTCTCTACCCTTATTTCCTATTAAATTATGCTTCCTTTCAAAGAGTTTGGGACATTTTAACAGGGTGAAATTTCCTTACTACAGGGTCAAATTCCCATTGTAGGTTGGTGATTCTCTCAGGCACAGTTAGTAATATGGGGGAATTGATAGAAAACCCAGGAATTAACATGAAGAATATGGACTGCAGTCATTTGAAACTGGGGTCTGCCATTTTTCAGGCAAAAAATCCACTAGAGTACCAATTCAGCCTCAAATCAGAATTTCAGCCCTCACAGGTGGATGTAAAACATGGCATTATTTTGAGGAAGAACATGGGAGCTATCCCTTGATTCTGTAGCCAATAGTTTATCTCTCAATCAACTATGATTTAAAGATGGATTTAGATATAGATCCTAGGGCTAAAGAAATCAAAGGTGATGGGGAGAAAATGGGAAGAGGGTACTGAGTTGGATGATCAGCCATGATGATATTGAATGGGGGAGCAGGCTTGAAGGCTGAATGGCCTATTTTCAAAGATTTATTACTATCAGATTGTTTGTAAGAGTTTGTCAGCATAAACTGAGGTCATGAAAGGTGGTGCATAGATGCATACCTTGCCTTGATTAAACCCTAAAGCTATTCATCGAAGCTATCCATGTAGAATTAGTTTGCATTTTTGTCAGGAAGCATTTTCAAACTTGTTACTGAAATTATATGACTGTTCTAGCTTTTTATAAACAAGTCTTTAATGCTGTGTTTAATTTCACAATTTTTCTTCAGATACAGATGCAAAAATGGATAAGATTTAAAACCCACTTAAAGACATCTGCATGGAAGGTGTTTTACTATCAAGGGAAGTGAGAGGACAGTGAAGGCTTCCATTCATGTATATATATTTCAATCACATTCAAACAAGAGCTCAAGAATCATCTTATGGGAATTTTTAAACAGGAAGCAGCCTTATGCAAAAACAAAATGACTCAGGAGATGGAGGGTTTTACCTCCTGTATTCATCATCAAATTCTCCATGTGGAGTTATAATAGCTACCAAAGTAGGAGCTAGTACACCTGATAGTTTTTTTTCGACATAGAATATTTTTATTATGCCCCCAAAGATTGATGGGAGTTGAATTTCTAATGTCTATAGGAAAGTGAGATATTACCACAAAGAAAAGAGTGTATAAGGGGGACTCTTTGGCTAGTCTTGTGTAACAGTGAGCTGGGGTCAAGTTTCCAAACTGCAGATGTGTAGACAATAAAAAGAGGATAACTTTTGGAAAATGGGAGAATTCTGTTTTTGATAGTATACTGTAAATGTTTTGAAAATGTGCGTGAAAGCAATATATCTGAATATACATGCAACACATGCAATCAGGACTGTTCTTTTTAAGATCTTAGGTGGTTATTTACACTCAAGACTTCCTCAACAATAGCATGTTTCATCAAAACTGGCATTAGTTCTAGAACCATGAAAGATTATCCTTCTCAACCTCTCCTTTCACACAGGCATGATGACCCTTAGATTAAAGAACTAGTCCTCTCTCTCTATTGAGAAAGCAACTACTAAAATTATGGCAACTTTACTTTTACTTTTAGTCTAAGTGCACCACCAGGTTCAATCAAATTTCTGAATGGCCTGTTTCCTCACACGACACAAAATAATGTCTCTACGAAAACCTGGCCTAATTTATTGGCATTAGATTAACACTTTCCAAATAACGCTGTGGATCCAAATTCACTCCTGACTTATTCTGTTTAATATGTACCCCTATATCTTCAAATTGCCCCAAAAGCCTAACTTAATCCAGTCATAAGTTCCCTTTTCATTTAATCTATCACACATTACCCAAATTTTGTAGAACCTCCCTAAAGAAAATCATCCAAGTGCATCACAAAGATGCATGCTGGTTTCTCTTTGTGATGTCAGGAGTACATTGCTGAGTCTGCTTTAAGCTGACTGCAAAATACTTTCGACAAGATGGACTTAACTGAGAAATACCATACCCTTGCACATTATCCAATGCACAATCACTTGTGTTTAATTTCTACATCTTCCTTTCTGTGTCACCTGCTTCTTTAGTTGTTTTAAAAATAATTCCCTTTGAAACTTTTCCTGAGACTGTACTCACTTCCAGTCCTACATTTGTACTACATTTTCTGACCTTCTATATCTTTGCTCTGTTTAGCCAATTCATAGACTTCCCTTCTCCCTCACCTTGCACATTTAGCTTATTTGTACTTGCTGGTGATTTTCTCTGCTCTCCCGAAATGGTGGCAATCCTCAATTCACTACTTCCTTCCAATGTATTTGTTATTTGTGCCAAACGAACTTGTTCTATGGCTCTATATGACTTTGTCCATTTTCAGTCAGTCATTCAGCTGCGACAACCTGGTCCTCAATATATGTCCAACATCAGTAAGTGAGGTATATGGTGGCTCATCACTTTCTATGACTCGTTTGTATTCTGTAAATCTGTAATCAGTGCCAATTAACCTTGAGGAGTGCGCATTAATAGTTTGGTAGCCATGTTGTTTAAATATTGTTCTTCCATCACTGTCTATGACCTTGCCAAGACATTTCCATTCTTTCTCCCCTTCTCTTTTGTAATATATAAATACCCTGGATCAAAATCTATTTCTAATGCCATTATATGATGTCTGAAGGCAAATTTTATCTGAAGCATCAATCTAAACAAATGCCTCTCTCGCTGCGTGCAAATTATTCAAGCACTCAGGAGAAGCAGAACTAATTGTGGCCCCTTCCAATGATCAAAACACTTTCTTTTCATTTCTCTCAAAAAACAATTAATGTGGATTGTAGCTGCCAAACATTTGCAAATCTAGTCCCTATCCATTTCTCTATTACTTTGCCCTTTTTCTAGACTACATATTAATGTAAATAAACTAAATTTAGATGCAAATTCCACGTAGTGAAAGATGAAAACAATATTTCATCATCCTATAGCTTCAAGTCTATTGCTACAACTTTTTAGTCTCTTGCTAATGAGACACTCAGTATGGGTGGTGATCATTTTAGATTAGATTCCCTACAGAATGGAAATTGGCCCTTTGGCCCAACAAGTCCACACAGACTCTCCAAAGAGTAACCCACCCAGACCCATTCCCCTACCATATATTTATCCCGGACTAATGCGCCTAACATTATGGGCAATTTAGGTTGGCCAATTCACCTTACCTGCATATCTTTAGATTGTGGGAGGATACCGGAGCATCCGGAAGAAACCCATATGGAGAATTAACAAACGCCACACAGCCAGTAGCCCGAGGCAGGAATCAAACCCAGGTCTCTGATGCTGTGAGGCAGCAGTGCTGACCACTGAGCCACCGTGCAGCCATTACAAATAAAATGGATCCTCCTCCACTTTTCATATGTATCACATTATCACTGACATTATCATTGATATTGACATATTGTCAGGCCCATTCCCTGAAGCAGGTAAAATTCTCAAATTCCTTTACCTGCTTCAGAATCACAAATTGCTATGGTGCAGCAGGAGACCAATCTGCTCTTTTCTGTCTTTCAGGATAAATGCTGATTTTCTCCTTGAATTGACGTTCTTTCAAATTTTCCTGATGATTACAAGATGGAAAGCTTTGATACAATGTTTCTTTTTTGAACAATATTCAAATCTTGAACCAATGCTGGACAATGCACTTAGGACAATGCATCGTGTAATGTTTTTTCAAGTTGCATCACAAACACCTATTGATAATACCCCAAGTATTCATGGGGTTCATTCTTCTGTTATAGTTCTCCCATTTTTGTTGAATGTTACAATTGCCAGAGGTATCTTTATCCTTACTCCCTGAAGTATAATTCTCTTCTCCTGTTTGCACTTCCACTCTGTATCAGAGTGGTTTTACAATCTCTGAGGCTTTATTAGCTTCCTCCACAGAGGTGGAGGTAGAACTGAGTGTCTTCAGCACTGGCTGTTCCTTGCAGAGGTTAGCTGAGTACCTCTAAGTGTTTGCATAAGGGAAGAGGCAGAATTAATTATAGTAGATGGATAAAAGCATGTGCAAAAAAAGAATGAGTTAGCACTCATGGTAATGGAAGAGCAGCACAGCATGATGAAACCTACTGGTTTAACTCCCATTCCCCTGGACCTCTCAATCAAATCTGATTGTGGGCCAGTTGTTCCTGCAAAGAGACAAAGAGAGGGACTGAGTCTAATGGAAATTGATGCGAGAGCATTTAGTGGTTGTGCATGAGCAGGATAGGTGGTGAGATATCCCCAGTGAGTGAGTGGGAATCACAGAGGACAGTAAGGGTTTGTAGTTGTTGAGGATGAAGTGGGTGAGAGCCTTTGGATGGATATGATGCATGCAATACTGAGGGTTGTAGTCAATCACTATTTGTAATATATATCTATATGCAGTAAGAGTGCTAGAATAAGCACTTTCATTTCAGTCATCATAAGATTCTCTGAGAAACACACCCAGCATCTTGGTTGCTTACTTAATGGGGTGAAAAATGGAAAATTGCACATAAAAATTATCCTAGGCCACAGCATAATGGAGGTCATGAAACTGACTTGCCAGCATACTTTAAATGCAAGTGGAAAAAATCCACCCATAGTTTCTAAATATTTTCTAGAAATATGCATCTTGTTTTTTGCCCATAGCTTATCAGCACATGCCTCAGTGTTGAGTTTCACAGTTTCAGGTCAGACAAGCCTGTTGTAACTGTGGGCAAACTAATAATAAGGAAGTGAATGTGTGTAAATCGATCATTATCTTATAAACTGGCGTCAAAATTATATTGCAGTTTTAAATAACATGTTAACACTATATTTGATGCCACAGAAAATCAACTGCATTCTAAGATGACCTTTTAAAATGCTGACTCATCACAGTGCATTTTTATGTGAAATATGTAACACCTTATCATATTTTTGATGCAATTTGGGCACACCCCAAATTGAATGATTTGCTTTTTTTTAACTGAAAATAATATTAGCTTCTAAACCCCAACTCAATTTTGTTTTACTACAAAGGTTCGTATTTACATGACTGAATGCAAAATTGCTTTCTGTATATTTTCATATCACAACTAAGTATATTCTGGAAACAAAGTCCAACATTAAGCAGCAAATTTCTTCAACTCTGTTGGCTAATATATCCCAAATTTAAATCCATGTTCAAAAGACCAAACTCAGCAACTTTATTAGAATATCTCCACTACTTTAGTGTATAGTTCAGTAGTTAAATGAATTGCAAATTACGATTTCCTTATTAGCAGAGGAGTAAAATTAATTCAACAGTGATATTGAAAATCTGCACTTAAAATTTTAAATCTTTGTAAAATTAATTACTTTGCAACATTCCTGACCCCCCCCCCCCACCCCATAACCTTCAACTACCTTGTAGATCAAAACTCAGCCTTGAAGATATTCAATAACCCAGTCTCCACTGCTTTCTGAGGTAGATAATTCCAAAGAATAACAATCCTCTGAGATAAGAAATCCCTCCTACATAGGAGATCGCTTATCTTAATCTGTGCTCCCTAGTTCTAGTTCACTAATGATGGAAACCTCCTCGCAGAAACCTGTCAAATCCCCTCCAAGTTGCTTACATTTCAATTAGATCACCTCTCATTCTTTTTAATTTATGTGAATATGGACCAATCTGCTCACTTTTCCTTGTAAGACATCCCAAAAATCCGCTTGATAAACTGCCTCCAAAGCAAGTATGTCAGATAACAAAGCTGAAGTTATTTGCAATACCCTGCGTCTGGTCTCCCAGTATCCTTTAGCAAGATTTTCCTATTTTATAGTCTGCTTTTCAACAAAGTCCAACATTTCTTTTGTCTTTCTAATAATTCTTGTATCTTCATGTTCAGGCTTTGTGATTCATTATTAAAATAGCCAGATCCCTCTGCATTGCAGTATTGTGTGGTTACTTTCGCTTCCTACCAAACTTTTTCAACCTTACATTTTCTCTAATTAAACTCCATCTGCCAAATAGTGCCAACCTGCTTAATGCATCTACAGGTATATCCCTTTGCAGAAATGTTTTATGTCTCCCTCACAACTTGCTTTCTTACTCAGTTTTATATCATCAGTAAATTTGGCCACAATGCTCTCTATCCCTTCAGCCAAGTGGTAACGACAGATTGTAAGTAGTTGAGGTTGTTTCCTTCTGTCGTAACCTTTTATCTGGCATCTCATTGAATCCCTTTGAAAATCCAAAAATTGATCCCCTTGATACACCCTTATTGTTACATCCTCTAAGAACAATGATTGTTTGGTGTAAGTGAGGGATAGTGAAGTGGACTTTTAACTTGCTGCCCTGGCATTAAATCTTGATGTGGACTCCAGTTATTAAAACTATCCAATTTTCATATCCATATGTTCACAGGTTGACCTAAGCTCACATCATACCCTGATGGTATAAAATATCTCTCCTCACATCTTCTAAGATCTACCTAATTTCAGTAAAATTGATTAATGTGTAATTTAGGAAATAAAAATACAGACATAGAATTGCGAAGTGGAGACATCTTAAATTAAATTCTGTTACGCAATGTCAAAATAACTTTGTTTTGGCTCTGGTCTGAAATTCAAATAAAGGACCAGATATAAAATTGTAATTGTAAACCACAATGTAACAACTCACTGAGCATCCCAGTATACTAAAGTACAAAACTAATATTGTTGCATAAGCATTTGCCAGCTTCCTGGTTTATTCAATAGGATCATTACAGCTTTTTTCGCACCAGAACGTTTCCTGTTGTAGAACTCAGTTTTCAATTCCAACTAAGTTCTTAGAATGATTTTGACTCAGACTTAACCAAATGTTTGAATGTATCATCTTGTTAGATAGGTGAATTTTTTATGCTCATACCTTAACATCGAATATTGAACGTGCAAATATGTCATGGAATGTTATCAAAGATAGACACTTGCCAAAATTGCTCTTCTTTTCTAATCACAGCCAACTATTAAGTTTAATTTACAACTTGGGGACACCGCCCATTAACAGTTTCCAATTTGGCTGATGTGAGGTTTATGGAAAACTTAGTAATTTGTTTTAAACTTATGTCATTGTGGGCAAAAAAAAGGAAGCAATTATCTCGTATAGCACAAAACTGCAACTTTTTCCTTTGGCCAGTATATCAGTTAACGTTTCTCAGCATTTATTATGTTTGAAAATGAGTTGGTTGTCATCTTCCTGTAAACGTGCTCATTTATTTTACAGGACTAATGTCTGTTATAAAACAACTGTAAATGAATCTGCTAATTTTGAAACAGTAACATCTGTGGTATTTTTGTGTGTTTATGCTACAAGCAATATTTTTGGGGAGCTGATCTGCAACTCAGTATTTCAAATGTCATTAATTCACACACTTCCCTCTGTAGGTTCATTCATTTCTTTATGGGGGCACCAGAGAATTTTTTTGTATGAAGTAGCTGAGGAGTTCAAACTTCATAGAATTAACAGCAACTCCATTCTGTTCTTGCTGACCTTCAACAGTTCCTAGCCCAGTTCAAATGATCATTTCTGAAGCATAGATGGAAGGTGCGCAAGCAGGCCATGTGGAATTCTCTGTAGCACATTCTAAAAGATTTGCCCACTGGGCAATTCCTCTACACCTGGAACCCTCCAAAACTATCCATTTAAATTTAAGAACAGGAACAAGCCCTTCAGCACACCATGTCTACGTTGACCATGATGCCATTCAAACTAATCCCATCTGCCTGCACATAACCCATTTCCCTCTATTGCCTGCTTGTTCACATGTGTGTTTAAATGCCCATTAAATGCTGCTGGCCTATCTTCTTCTACCACCTTCCCTTGCAGCATGTTCTAGGCACCTACTATCTTCTGTGTAAAAATACCTTTCTTACACATCTCCTTTGAACTTTTCCTCTCTTACCTTAAACTTACATCACCTAGTATTTGACATTTTTGCTCCGGGACTAGCCATCCTGTCCATGCCTTTCAATGCTCTTCAGCCTTCAGTGCTCTCGTGAAAAAAAATCCAAGTTTGTCCAACCTCTCCTTTTCAGTAATACACTCTAATCCAGGCAACATCCAGGAAACCTCTTTTGCACTGCTCAAAGACCTCTAAGTCCTTCTGGTGGTGTGGTGACCAGAAATGTACTTAGTACTCCAAATATAGTCTTCCTAAAGTTTTATACAGCTTCAACATGATCTGCACCTTTCATCATCAGTTCCCTACTGATGAAGGCAAGCATGGTGTACACCTTTTGTACCACCTTATCCACTTGTATCATCACTTTCACCCCTAGATCTCTCTGTGTGTCAATGCTCCGAAGGGTCCTGCCATTTACTGTATACTTTCCTGTTGCATTTGGCCTCACAAAATGCATCACTTCACATTTTTTCAGATTAAATTCCATCTGCCATTTCTCTGCCCAACTTTCCAACCAACTAATTTACACAATACTGAATTCTTTGACAATCTTCCTCATTTTCCACAACTCCACGAGTTTTTGTGTTGTCTGCAAACTCTCTAATCAGACCACCTACACTTTCATCCAGATCATATATATATATTACAAACACCAAAGGTCCCAACACTGATCCCTGTTGAACATCACTGGACACAGACCTCGAGTCAAAAAACACCCATTCACAACTACCCTCTCTCTTCTATGACCAAGCCAATTTTGTATACAACTTAGCAACTCACAATAGATTACAAATTACTTAATTTTCTGGACCAGCCTACCATAAGGGATCTTATCAAATGCTTTAGTAAAGTCCATTTAGACAGCATCCACTGCTCTACCCTCAACATTCACCATTGTCATCGTATTCTACCCATGAGGTCCAACATACTGCCCCTCACTACTGGATGCAACACATCTCAGTCTACTCCTGAAACCTGATCCCTTTTGCTAGCAGATCCTCAACCCCTCTCTATGTGCAAATATGACCCCCAACCCACTCCAGGCCTTTCCCTGTCTCCAAACCCAACCCCTCCCAACTGACCTGACAGAACAGTCAATCCCTCACCTTTCCCAGTCACCAGACATGACACCCCTTCCCCTATTCGCAAACCTATCCTCACCAGTTTCATACCTGATCGGAATCTCCTATCAGAAATGCTGAGCTCTTTCATTTCATAAAAAAGTTGTACAGCAGCAGTCTGTTGTGAGATTGCCAATCCTTGGAGAATCTGCCCCAAAACTTTCAACTTCAAGGTGCTTAATTAACTTGCCAGAATCAACCTTTGCCATTTACTTTCTCAACTCCCAGCTATTTCAATTTTAGCACTCTGCCCATTTTTGTATTCCAGTATCTCTTTGCCCCACTATTGATAGTAGAGTCTCAGTCGCTGTCCACAGCACTCTCTGACTCATTATTTTACTCCCACTGAATTTATCGTCCATCTCTTTTTGGACAAGCTTTCAGTAAAATGTATTAATCTCTCTCTGTATGGTTTGACACTAGGGCAAAAAGGGTGATGGGCTGCCCATCAGTTGGCTCCTCACCTGTTATATGAAGAGCTTCCTGACGCTGACCACCCCCTTGTTGAAGATCCTAGACTGGTGTTGGACCTGCCATTGATTTACTCTGCCAGGACCATGGGCTGAAGGCCATCTCCCCTGATTTGACAGAGGATCACTGACAACTATGACAAGCTTTCTGCCTTTGAGTCTATGCTAAATGGCATCTAATTACAGCAGAGCACTGATACTGTCCAGGGAGACAAAGTGGAGAAATGTAAAGCTAGAAGGCTGTAAGCATCCAGGTGATCTCAGAGTGAGTGAGCAGGATGACAGCAAGCAAGCGGGTCAATGACACAGCTTAGTCCAATCCCTGAGCTGGGCATGTGTCCCTGAGCACTCAGTGTCCATGCAGAAGCATTACAATGAGAGTTGTTGGTGCATCCCAGGTAGAGCACTGAAGAGCAAAACAGTACCGTAAATGAATCAGAAATGTGCCACGAGTGTGTTTAGAGGTTGGTGTGTGTTAGATGCTAATATCTATGGATGTGGAATGCATGTGGTTGGTGCTAATGGAGTATGCCTCGTGTCCAACATACAGGTCCTTTGGAGCAAGCAGTGAGCTGACATCACTGGGTACCCACTCTGGCTTCCATGTCTGGAAATTTTGATGTGTAGTTTGTTTAGTGTGCATGGCAAGACAGGTGCTGAATATTAGTTATGCGAGCTATGGTTTTAATAAGGTGTTTAACAACCTCCTTAATTGGCAACACGCACTGCCTAGTGAGGAGCTCACTTTGTCACTTGACACATACATAAAAGAAGCAGTGAATTGCTCCTGAGTTTGAGACAGTGCTCATCAGACTTCTTGTCCTATTCTGCCACAAATCTTGCCATGGTCTGAGCACCCCATAAAATGCCATCTTTTCTTTAATTCTAGCCCTTTCCCATCCTGTGACATACTTGTGACCTCAGTCAACAAAACTTGAAAACCATAGACTTAGACCAGGATTTTAGCGTGAGCCCTGTTCCAGCAATGGAATTTTTTTTCTAACAATGTAATAACCCTGTTTCCAAGTAAAATTTTCATTGCTGTTAGTATGTTGTTGGCAGTGCTTGGTTGTTGCTGGATTAAAAAGTTCATGGCTACTCCAAAACAGCATTCCGTGAACAGAAGAGATGCAATCTGTGCTGTTGTCAGTGTAGGTGATTATTTACTAAGGCACAGTTGACCATAAATTAAAGCTTTAACCCAAGATGTATTCTTCTGAGAGGTGTGACATGGTGCCAAAGCATGATTTTACCAAAATAAAAAGAAATATTTAAACTTAACATAGAAAATGTAAAAGTGGATAGTACTCTGCATTGCATTGACAATACTTCAAAGAATAGGTTTAATGTAAAATAATTTATTTTCAGCCTTTCACTTGATTAGTTTTATGCATGTATTGTCCTGAAGGCACACTTAATCCAAATACATAAAACAATGGTTTGAGCTTTTAGCAAAAAATTATGCTTCATTCAAACAGGGAGCCAAAACAAGCTGTACTGCTCATATGAAGCAAGATTCACAGCAGGACATAATTGAGTCATGGTGTGCAATTTGGACCTCATATTTATTTGGAGAATTGAGTTTCTCTTCCTTACAGATTGAGAACTGAGGATGTACAAAACAGAGGTGCTATATTGCCACTGCTGGTGGAACTTGTAATTACTACATGGCAAGTCTATGTAGACAATTTACGAAAGCTGTTTCTATTGTAAATGAACACATAACAATTTATAATCAGGCAAAGTCAACAAAAATATAAGGTTCTGTAAACAGAAAACTTGTGCCAGCAAAAACTTTTTTAATGTTGTGGGTATTAGGGTCTTGTCTGTCTGTTTATTATCCCAGCTGCATGTTGACTGCAAACTTTTCTAGTTTTTTTCAGTTCTTTTAAATCCTCTGTAATGAATTTTAGGCACCAAGAATGCTAAAAGCCATATGCTATAGTAAGATTTTAGAGTTTGAACATTTTGTACTATATCATTAATAATGTTGGTTACTTATTTTCCCAGTTGGATGCCATTATTTTTATTTGTTCGGTATTTTAATACAGTATTAAACGGAACCTTCCAGCTCAGCAAGCAAACTTACATCCAGAACCTCAACCTGAGCTACAAGTCTTCTCAAAACTGTATATAGAATCACTTTGCTAGTAAGTTCCATTTGGAAATTCAATAAGATCTAAAACATATGTGGCTTAACAGGTTCTGCACAAACTTCCTCTGATCCCCCTTTAGCTAACCTGATGAATATGCTCTCTTCATTTCCTTTCCCTTTCATGTGTTTGACAAGCTTCCTCTCAAAAGTCTCTGTAGTAGTATCCTCATCCACTACTTGTACTATGAATTGGACATTCTAATCATGGCAGGAGTGGACTGTCTTCGAATCTGTTCTGCAGTTCTGTTAGACATGGCTGACCTGAGTTATGCCCAGATGTGGGCAAGCTCCCCAGTTTCTTAGGGTTTCAGATGGATTATCCCAAATCTTTAAGCTCCCAGGTGAGGATAGATGAACTGGCCCTCCTTCCTTCTCCCTTCCCTTTTTAATTGGTCACAACAAGATTAATTTACAAATGGATCCCTTCTCTTCTGGATACCTTTCTCCCAGACCCAAATGAAGTTAAATTTGAAAAGGAGCCAATTTAAAGGTTCTTTGTTTTACAGGCTGGTTGAAATTCTGCTGTTCTGAGTCCTTTCCAACATTCCAGCATTCGGAGCGAGAGAGTCCTTTTGCTATCCTGTTTCCTTTCATCTGACCTATTAACTAGCTAACCACTAGCATTCAGAATGACAGAATCCCTTTACCTGCAGCACAGGGCTGGCTAGGGGATAGTCCTTGACTGTAACCTTCATAGCACACTAACACTTGAACCCAGGCTGATACACACAGATATATTTACTCCATCAGTCCCACTAGTTCACTGCTGTAGAGTTGAAATTGTCCTTCTGTAATCTTCAAAGGAGAAACTCAAAATGTGTTTGCAATGTTGGCTTGCTGTTAAGCAGGAAGTCATCAGTCCCTCATTATCTTAATGGTCACTGAATGTCACAGTCCGATCTGTTTTGACTTGTCCCTTCCCCCCTTAAAGGGTTTTTTGAAGTTCTAGTCAAATCTTTAGGTGTGACATTCCATGATTTTGTCTCTTCAACTAGCCACTTAATTTACATCCACAAACATTTTGGTTCTAGTGGCCATGTTTTAAAAACACATCTTGGAAATTCAGGGTATAAATTTCCATTAAAATTTTGGGGTTCTTGCATATGGTCATGACATTTGTATCCAACTCCATCGACTTGACTTGATTCCATATTCTTAATACCCTTGCTTAATAATAGTCATTCAATAAGGTTGATAAGTTAACAGTGCAAATAATTGTGAACAATGCAAAATGTGATTCTAATTATGGAGACACAACTGTGGGGTGACCAAGACTGGGAACTGACCATGCAAGGATTTTCAAACTTTTGGAAGGAACAACAGAAATAGGTAGTGCAGCATTGTTAGTGAAAGGTGAAATCTGTGCAGTAGTGAAAAAGGATATTGATGCAGGAAATGTGTGACATCAAGGAGCCCTAGCAAAACTGGAATCAATGGGTATCAGGGGAAAACTTTATGCTGGTTGGAGTCATTGCACATAGGAAGATGGTCGTGGTGGTTGAAGGTCAGTCATCTCAGCTCCAGGACATCTCTGCAGGAGTTCCTCAGAGTATATCCTTGACTCAACCATATTCAGCTGCTTCCTCAATGACCTTCCCTCCGTATAAGTTTGGAAATGGAGATGCTCGCCAATGATTGCACAATATTCAGCAGCATTCATAACTCCTCAGATGCTGAAGTAGATCATGTTCAAATGCAACAAGATCTGGACAATATCCAAGCTTGGGCTGACAAATGGCAAGTAGCATTCCTGCCACACAAATGCCAGGCTATGATCATTACCAATAAGAGACAATCTAACTACAGCCCCTTGATATTCAATGCTGTTACCATCACTGAATCCCCCATCATCAACATCTGTTACCACTGAACAGAAACTCAACTGACTCACTACATTAACACAGTGGCTACAAGAGCACGTAGGAGTACTGTGGCAGCTAAGTGTCTGTCTCTGATGCCGAACCATTAAATTTCAAAATACCGCAACTGATCATGTTGGAAAAAAGGATACAGTTTGCCTTAATCTGACTATTCGATGGCATGAGGGACCTGTCAGCGTGAAAGTACAACCCTGCATTTCTGCAGGAGCCCTGATTGAAATCTCCCATCCAATGTGTGGAGCTATTGTTTTTTATAAAAAAAGGAATGGAGTTATTTATGTGAGATTGCCAATCCTTGGAAAAACCAGCCCATTGAGTGAGTGGGCAAATACATGGCACATACAGTATGACCTGGTTAAATGCAAAGTTATCTGAAGGAAAAACAGAATGGCAGGATTTCAGGAAGACATAGGTCTCTAGAAGTTAGAGGTTAGAGGATATGGGGTTAGAGAGGGAGTGTGGTGTTGAGATTGAGGATCAGCCATGATCATGTTGAATGATGGAATGAGCTCAATGGGCCATGTGAAACTCCTATTTTCTGTCTTTTTTCTATGTTATTATGTGCTTCAAGGTGGTCAAGTGGTTTAGCCTGCAGTATTTAAATAGGCCACCATGCATTTGAAGATGTTAAATAAATCAGATGAATTATTTTGGTCAAACATAATCCTAAACATTGTTAAGATGTAGCCAAATTATTTGTTGCTTAGTAAATTCCTTATCTTTTCAAATAACACCACTTAAGAGATTAAGGTTTTACATTTAAAAGTTAATCTGCATTCTAAACTACAGTTATAGCTGTCGTGGATTTTGCAGCTTAAAATAATTGCGTAGAATATAATGGCCAGCTCAGAATTACAAAGCAGAGATTCTAACATGGATTTCTCATGAAATCACAAATACAATTTGAATACCAATGATTCCCAGTGGCTGAACCAATTCATAAATAGTTCATACAATGAATATGCTTATTGTAATTGAAAATGGAATCGTGTAGGTGAAAAGTAAAAACAATTTTAATGATATGTAATTTGATTCATCCATTCTCCAGCAACCTTGGTAATTTTTGTTTCCTCTTCTACCCACCTTGTCATGATTTGAAAAGGACACAGTCAGTTCATGGGTGGACTTTATTATAACTGACATGGGTCCAATGCACCAGTAGAAACAGTGGGAAACCTGCATCATTTACAATAGGGTGACCTGGCAAGAATAAGTCCACCTACCCCACCAATGCAGGCTTTTTCCAGGATTCAGGATCCTCAGGGCATCAATCCTGCCCACAGCCAATGGCTCTCCATTACCGGCAGCACCATGAAAGCAGGCATGGTGGTTCAGTGGTTAGCACTCCTGCCTTGCAGCGCCAGGGACCCAGGTTCGATTCCAGCCTCGGGTGAGTGTCCGTGTGGAGTTTGCACATTCTCCCTGTGTCTATGTGGGTTTCCTCCCACAGTCCAAAGATGTGCAGGCTAGGTAGATTGGCCATGCTAAATTGCTCATATTATCCAGGGATGTGCAGGCTGGGTGGATTAGCAGGGTTACTAGAATAGGGTGGATCTGGGTGGAATACTCTTCAGAGAATCGGTGGGGACTTGATGGGCCAAATGGCCTGCTTCCACACTGTATGGATTCCATGAAAAGTAATGCACCTAGAGAGACACCAAGGATTACTGAAGGATTCAGGCCATAGGTAAGTAATGTGGGATGAGGGTCACAGAGGAGTGTATACATGTCATACTTTCATTTCTTTCCAATAATCATTGTTCATGTACTCATTTGTAGTGCAATCTCTAGTTATAAAGTTAATTTTCACTTAGGAACAGCATGATTGGCTAGTTTGCCTTAATGGTTATTTTAAAAAAAGCTTCAATTGTTGCTAACCAAAATTTAAAATAAGAATTGCTGGTAAACACAATTGATCTGAGCATCTCTAGAGAAAAGAGGGAGTAACATTTTGGTGTAAGCTTTTTGTTATAACATGACTGTAATACTGGATTGTGATGAGGCTCTTGTAGAAATATGCTCTTGAGAAAACCGTGTCATGCTCCGAGCAGTTGACAGGCATGAAGTACAAAATATTTTAGTGGAAATTGTTTTGGCAAAGTAATATTTAAAATGTGAGAAAGAGATCTTTTGGTTTAGTACAAGATTAAATGCAAAAAGTGATACTTTAACTTTTTAAAAAAAAATTGAATTGAATTATTTATTGTTGCTTATATTTAACAAATAAATACACTGAAAAGTGTAATATGTCACCACATTCCAGCACCATTTTGGTTTACAGAAAATATTAAGACACAAGACTGAAATTAAGGTATAAGACTTAAATATGAATAAAAACAAGATTTCATCTTATTCTCTTCGTGTGCTTCACTCAACATCAGGGTGGGGAGCACATGGTGGTGGGGGAAGCTTTCCACAACAGGCTCCAAACCCACCACACCCTCACATCACAGTCCATTCCAGGAGTACCAATTTGGGCCTACTGCATTGTCGCACCTGAAGCCCAATATCTCCGATCCTGACACCAACTGTAGATGCCACCTGCTCTGCCTACCGCAGGTGTCGCTATAATATCCATGCTGCCATCCCTTCACTGCCACCAGCACTGGACCCAACTAACGTTGAAGTCACTGATCCTCAGGTTCCATCTTTCACCATTGGAGCTACCTTGCTGATGTTGCCTCTGGATGCTGATACCAGGTTCTGTGCTTGCCCTTCTGCCACCACCTTACTGGAATCTTCTACCACAAGTCTGCACTGGGCCCACTCAGGCTCATGCTGGACCAATTCAACTTCACGCTGGACCCACTTGAGACTGTGCTGGGCTCACTCACTACCATTGATGCCATTGCCATGACAGGGTTCTTCACAGGAGGTAAGAAATTGAAGAAAAAAAGCAAGAAAAGAGAAAGGAAAGGAAATAAAAAAAACCAAAAAGAAAAGCAGACAGAGCGGATGAGCCTTGGGCTCAGGCAATCTACTTCACCACCATCCTACCAGAAGATTTTTGGTACACGCATCAGTGTTAAGTTTTACTTCACCTTGGTGCATATACACAGCTGTATTCTTGGAGATTTTGGAATTATAAAACGGTCATATTCTAGAACACAGAATATTAAATATTACAGCGCAGTACAGACCCTTTGGCCCTCGATGTTGCGTCAATCTGTGGAACCAATTTGAAGCCCATCTATCCTACATTATTCCATTCTCATCCATATGTGTATCCAATGACCATTTAAATGCTCTTAAAGTTGGCGTGTCTACTACTGTTGCAGGCAGTGTGTTCCACGCCCCTAATACTCTCTAAGTAAAGAAACTACCTCTGACATCTGTCTTATATCTATCACCCCTCAATTTAAAGCTATGTCCCCTCTTGTTAGCCATTAGCATCTGAGGAAAAAGGCCCTCACAGTCCACCCAATCTAACCCTCTGATTATTTTGGTATGTCTCAATTAAAAATATTCTGTTTAGTGACAGACTTAGCTGTAAATCATTTTTTTAGTTAGAACATTTAGAGACAGCATTCTGGACATAGATCTCTTAGTTTACCTTCCTAAACTAGCTTAAGCCATTTGCTGAGCCTCATTACAGTTTGGCTCACTGATTAAACAGTTTTTGTTGATGTAAAATACCAGAAAATCAGCTTTATAGAAAATGCTATTACCCTGAAATAGCACTAAAAGAACTGGTTACATTTTAAAATTTCAATTCCACTTGGAGCAGAGTTCAAGAAATTTTGAGATACATTTTTTGAAGTCAGTGTTGGTGACATTTTGGTGCAGGCTATAGTAATAACAGAGTGAGTGTTGCTGCAGTTTCTCTACCTAAAATAACTTAGTATTACTGTTAATGCATCTGAAACTGCACCTCAGAAGTCAGTTTTTCATGCTTGAAGGCAATACTCAATACCATCATTGTATCATCTGATCTGTTGAAACTCTTATTTAGTGCTTGATAGTTATCATACATTGTATACTATGAAATAAAACACGCAGGTGTGAACAGTCACCATTCAACTTCCATTGTGTAGCAATGGCTTCTAACTTTAATCATTTACATGGTCAAGATTTATTGATCATGTGGTCTCTTGATCAAATTAACTTCCTAGCATCAATCAGGAAAAAGTCAGCATGGAGACCAACAGAACTCAAGAGGAATCGTCCTCCAGCAAGAAGAAAAAAGCTTGCTTATATTTACGTAGCACCTTCTTACATCCCAAGATACTTTACAGTGAATGGATCACTTTTTAAGTAAATTGTTTTGTCAGTGTTGTTTTGTAGAGAGGCACAGCAAGTAATTTATGCACAACAAGGTTCATAAAACACTGTGATCAGCAAATCTGTTTTTGATATTATTGGTGAAGAAAGTTTACAAATAGTGAGGACTGAACACTTAATATTCAAGGATCCAAAGTGTTCAGAAAAGATAAGGAAGTAAAAAAAGGAGGTTAGATCTTGGTGGTAGTTAGGAAAACCTTTGTGGTGTTGGAAAGAAAGAATGTCCTGGAAAGGGAAAAGTTAGAATTCATTTGTTCAAGTTTGAGAAACCAAAAGGTTACAATCACATTATTGGGGGTATTCTATAGGCCTCCAAGCTGAGCCACAGAGAGAGAGAGAGAGAGAGAGAGATTTGAGGAACAAATCTGCAAGGAAGTCAAAGATATGTGCAAGAATTATAGTGTGGGGGATATTGGGAGAATTTAGTTACCAAAGTATAGATCAGGATAATGGTAGAAGAAAGTATAACAAAGAGGAGAAATTTCTGAGATGTGTTGAGGAGAGCTTCTTGACCAGTGTGTTCTCAGTACAAACAAGAAGGAGGCATTACTAAATCTGGAATGGGGAGGTGTGCTGGACCAAATGGGCAGGGCACCATTTCAGTATGTCTTTCCCCATTCATTTTCAGCCTATCCATTACCTTTGCCATCATGCATTTAGATTATTAACAGAATAATAAGAAACAAATCACATGTTTAAGTTAGTTCCTGAAGTTGCAAATGTTGCAGACCTGATGGGTTTTCTCTCATGGATCATTGGAAATAAAAACAGAAATTGAAGTGAAGTCTGAAGAAGAGTCATACTGGATTTGAAACATTAATTCAGTTTCTCTCTTCACAAATGTTGTCAGACCTGCTGTGTTTCTCCTGTCTTCTCTGTTCAGTTTTCTCCTATCTCTCTAATGTTTTGATATATCTGTATCTGGATGACCATTAAATTTAAGTTTCAGTCAATACATCTCCAGTGTCTGTAAATTCCATAAGTGCTCTTTCATTCTGCTTGTCTTTACAAGCAATAGGAATATTAGAAATAGGAGCAGGAGTAGGTCATTTGATCCCATGAGCCTCTCTGCCATTCAACTAAATCATGACTGATATTCTCCCTCTACAGCAAGTGGGTGAAAGTTATTGGACCTAGATGGGAACATGGAGAACCACATCATGCTATGATCTTACTGATTAGCAAAGCAGGCTCATAGGATCAAACAGCCCTATTCGTCCTCCAACATAAAGATAGTTTCTTATCAACCTGTTCACAGGTGTTATTCCACGTGTCTGCAGTAGGTGCGACTTGGACCTAGGCCTCCTAGGTAGGGGTTAAGGATGCTACCACTGTGCCGCAAATTCCAGTTCTTTTTTAATTACGAACTTTTATTCTAGGGCCGCTAATTAGATGCATGACTGTGTTGTTCCCTCTGGCTTTCTAGTTCAAAGGGACGGCCCTCGTTAACAGAAATATTATGTTTGCATTGCAGATAAACCCTTTCTGTGAATTTTTTGAAGGCAGTCTAGTAATTAGTATATAAGAGTTATTCACTGACAAAATTCATTTAATCTGAATTTAAGGTTTGTATTGAAATACAATCTGGAATTATGGGTGCCCAAAGACACATTTTATGGTTAACAGTGGTTTGGAATTTATTTTTGCCTTCTTAATGATTCAAAGCTTTTGTGATCACTACATACATGTTTCACATCTAAGCTTCTGCTCTGGTGCAATGGCAGTGCTCCTACCTCTGGGTCAGACAAGGCTAAGTTTAAGACCCACCTGCATCAGAGCTGTGTCATAACATGACTCAACAGGTTGATTAAAAATATCTATAATTCTTTGTTATCCAAGGATTTTGACTATTTAGTGCCTTTGCAATGTCAATGGATGCATTGAATAGTTGCCTAGTAGAATTGAATTTGTGTTATCAGCTGATGTACTTTCAGTTAATCAGATTAAGTCCTTAACCAGATCCATAAGGCCTGATACATTTCTCTGAGGTGATCATTAAGCCAATAACAGCTTACATTTTTGATATTTTTAATCAGTATGGTCGGACAGATTATAACACACCTCTGGAGGTGTTGGGATTTTAATCCAATCCTTTTGGCCCAGCAGTAGGGACACTACCACTGCATAACAAGAGCTCTCTCGACCTGCATTTACATAGTATCTTTAATGTGGTAAGAAGTTCCAAGTCACTTCACAGGAGAGTTATAAAGCACAATTTGGGACTGAGCCACAAACGGAATGTGATGCAAAACTTGTTCAGAGACAAGTTTTAAAGAACGTCATCAAGGATAAAGAACAGGCAAAAAGATTGAGTGGTTTAGAAAAGGAATTCCAGAGCTGAGGGTCTGAGCAGCTGAATATACTGCCACCTAAAGTCATGAAATTGTTCCAGGGTCATTGTCTATATATAGAAAAACACTTATTGTGTATTTCATGGATTTCTAGCTCGAGCTTAATGACTCTGAATGAGCCCATGCCTCCAACAAGGTTGAGATATAAAGTTGTTGCTCCATAGTTTGTATGTCACGAATAAAGTACAAATCTCACATAACAAATATTTACTTAACCCTGATTGAGACTTCATCAATTTTAAGCCTCAGAACCTGCCAATTGTTTGATGGGTATCCGGTCCACAGACTGACAAATAAGGCTTACAAATAAGGTAAATTACAGAAGAACTAAACAAGTTTGAGCATCCGGATGGTGATTCTGCTGTCATCAAAGAGTCACACAGATTGTCTGATGTCCCCTCTGACCAGTAGCATTTGCTGCTTGAAAAGGAAAGATAACAATTCCTAAAAGTATTGCAAAACCTCGAATAGCAATGGTTTGCAGAATGATGTAAACATGGCCAAGTGCAGCTCGCTGGTCTCTGCCTCAGGAACTTCAGCTGGCTCCAACACCAAGTCGCGTAGGCCTCAAGAAAGCCACCTGCATGTTGGGTGGTTTGTGATGGTTTGGGGCAGCATTACCAGCCTGTCAAGAGCCCACATTATTTTTGTGAAGCCAGAAGGAGCTCCATTCCTACTATTTATGTTTCCACAGAAAGTATATTTTTAAAGATCTTTCTTTTTGTGGACAGTATCCAGTGAACAACAATGCAGTGCATGTACAGCTCAGGCTGAAGCCAATGGGGAACCCATTTTAATCCAAACAGTAGAATATTCATTATATTCCTTGGATGAGAAAGGTTTTCACTTGCTGCTTCATATCTCATGGATTAAACAGCAATTTCTTTGGTTCTTTCTTTCCTTTGTGAAGAGAAGTCCCATTTGTACTGGGATCTTAGATGGAATAATAGACAGATCTGGAATGGGAGAACTTTTTTTCAGCCTGGTACACAACAGTTTTTTTTAGAAATGGAAGCTTCTTAAGTTCAAATTTCAATCCTCAGAAAGCTCTTAGTTGTGAATTCTGAGTGATTAAGTGTACAAAATAACAAACTAGGTTACCTTGCTTTCATCTGCTTCCTTCTGTAGGCAGATAATCACCTACAGGATGTACAGTCAGTTACAAATAGCAAGATTCGCAATAAGTCACATTTGTCAATATGAAAGCTTAATCTTTACCAAACCATCAGCCTGAGCTGAGGAATAAGAAGCCAGATAGAACTTTGGATTAAGTAGACATGTATTATCTAAGATTTGTATTAGCTTTTGCTACTTAATCTGCAGATCTGTCTCCTCAACTATGTTCACTAAGTCTTGCTAAAGCTGTACTTACATCAATGCTGATTGCACCAGTCAATGCCAAGAATTAACGAATCTTTGAACAGCTAGCCAGAAAGAGATGGGTACAATGTTTCGGGCAAAAGCTCTTCATCAGGAATCTTGACCAAAGAGAAAAGACCTAGTTTCCTTCATTTTCATTCTGCTTCTCTATTTGCCATCCAAACTAAAAGGACTACTTTCCATACTTTGCTTTATGAAAATTGTAAAATTGATAATGTGGGTTGGATTTCATATTTCTTCAAATGAGTTTGAACCACCTGCTATTTCACCTGTGGGAGTAAATATTTGGAATTCTCCACCCCAGAAAGCTGAGGAAGCTCAAACAATGAGCCTGTTTGAGACAGGAATTGATAGGTCTCTGAATACAAATGATGATATGAGGATAGGGATGAGAATGATGTCGAAGTTGCTGTTCAGCTCTGATCTGTTTGAATAGTGGAGAGATGGCTTACTCTGGTTCCTCCTTGTTCCAAGGAGCACTGATAGCAAGAAAGAATATTTTCACCTCTTCCAAAAACCTGAAACATACATGTAAGCTGACAAAAAGGGAGAATATTAAGTTGAAAGAAAGTATTCTTCAGATCCTTTCATTATTTAAAAATTGAAGCTTTTTTTGCAACAATACTTTGCATTTATATGGCACCTTTTACAAAGTAGAACATGTCAAGGACATTGTCAATAATTGTATGTTTCCAGTGAATTGCAGAGGAGGACATTAGGACAGATGATTAAAAACTTAGTCAAAAAAGTGGGTTTCGAGGAGCATCATAAAGGAGGAGTGAGAGGCAAAGACTTAGAAGGATTTAAGGCACAAGTTCTAGAGCTCAGGATCAAGATAATTGGAAGCATGATGACCAGTTATGGAATGATTAAAGCCAGGAATGCATAAGAAGGGTTAAAATGTTGTGACCCACGAACCGATGTGAGTCAGTGAGCAGAGAGGTGACAAGTGAAGAAGATTCTCTCAAGTTAAGATACTGAGTATAAGAGCTGGCAGGTCATGTTAAAATTGTCCAAGACTTTGGTTTGGCCGCATTTAGAATATATGTCCAGTTCTGGTCGCCACATTACCAAAAGGTTGTGGATGCTTTGGCGGAGGATGCAGAGAAGGTTTAAGAGGATGTTGCCAGGTATGGTAAGTGTTAGCTATGAAGAGGGGTTGACTAGGTTAGGATTGTTTTCATTAGAAAAATGGAGATTGAGGGGGGACCTAATTGAGGTCTAGAACATCATGAAGGGGAGAGACATGGTAGATAGAGATAAGCTTTTTCCCAGGGTGAGGTATTCAATAACGAGCGATCACGCGTTCAAGGTGAGAGATGAAAAGTTTAAGGGGGATACACACGGAAAGTACTTTACACGTAGGGCAGGGTAGATTCATCTAAGATGCGTCTGGACAGATACTTGAGTAGGTGGCGAGCAGAGGGATGCAGATGCTTAGGAATTGGGCGATAGGTTTAGACACTGGACTTGGATCGCACAGGCTTGGAGGGCGAGAGGGCCTGTTCCTGGGCTGTAAATTTCTTTGTTCTTTGTTCTAGCAGCAGTGTTCTGGATGAGTATAACTCCGTGTTGGATGGAAAGTAGGAAGCCAACCAGAAGAGCATTGGAATACTTGTAGTCAAGTCTAAAAGTAAAAAAAACACATGGACAATGCTTTCAGCAATAGATAAAGTGGTAATTGGCAGTTTAATGTTGCTGCAGATATCTGATCAGAAGTTCACCATAGGCCAGAGATGAGGCCAAGGTTACCAATTGCCTGGCTTTGTTTCAGATTTCAGTTTCTCCGGATGCTCAGGAAATGATGTTGTTGAAATGGATGCAGACAATGCTTCAATTTTCCCAATGCTTAGTCAGCGGAACCTTTTGCCTATCATTACGTAGAGTGTAGAAGAGCAGATGGAAGGAATAACTTTGACTTTGTGAAATAGTGTAATGCAGTCAATAATAACTGCCATAGTCCCACAAGACCATAGACTGCCCTCTCATTAGAGAGAGATAACTGGTGGTACATTTGACCTGAGGGTCATCATACCTCCAGTGAAGTTAAGCAGCTGAGGCCTTTGTGGTGACCTCAGCCATTATTGGGATTATAAACCACACTGTTGGTGTCAGTCTATATTGCAAACCAACTATCTAGCCAACTGAGCTAACCAACTCCCCCAAAAAAGCCAAAGTAAATCAATAGCTTGTTTAATACTTCTTATTTTTGTTTCATTTCCACCGATTTCTTGAATTTGCAATTTGCTTTAAGATATGATCAAAATTTCCTATAAGGACTTTCTTACTATTCAGCAGTTTGCTGGGTTTCAGGACAGGGAGAAACAACCTGATATCTGGCATGAGATTTATTGATTCTGTCTGGTATCCTGAGCTGACCATTGCAGATTTGAAGTACTGACCCCAGTATATAGCAGCAGATCCAAGCCCAACATAGCATTAATGTAAGACAGCTGTTTTTATATGGGTCTTTAGTAACCAGCTTCCGCAGTGTGAACCCTTGCAGCCATTGGCTTGATGAAACTAATGCGACTAGTTTTGTTAGACCGGCAACCAGGAAGATCATTCTTTCTCCTGAACGTTTGCACCTGTTACCAATCAAAATGTGCCTAGTAAAAATGCTGCACTTGGGGAAAAAGATAAAAATGTTACACTGGCAGCTGCATGATTAAAGCATGTCCATTTGATAATGTCGTAAAGCATAAGGCCCAGTCCCAATTATACTTTGCACGTGTGGCGTCACTAGTTGATGCCATCATAGTACAATCACTTTGCACATCCGCATTGCTCAATTTGTCACAGTTACTCTGTGCATTAATTTGTCTCTGCCACTAGTTCACAAGGAATTGTGATTTAAAGATAAATTCAGAAGAACACTGCATTCTTGATGAAAGCTTACTATATAAAAGACCCTGACAGTTTGACTGCAGACATATAACAGTACCTGAGCAGTATTGGTCCATTTCCCCTGTCCACCCGCGCCCCCCAAAAAGTAAATTACATTTTTCTTCCTCAAGCCAACTGCAATCAATTATATAAATCTTTCTTCATTTAGATCACTTCTAGCAGATTGTTTCTGCTGTTAAGTAATGGTTTATTGACTTAATAGCAATGGACTGGATCACTTAGCAATTGCAGTCACACAAAAACAAAAATACGATTCAGTAACAAAATAACCTTGAGTATTAGTATTGTACAGTAGCCACTGTCAGGGGCATTGCTTTTTGCTGCTGCGTCTGCCAACTAATTACTAATAATGATGAGCCCTTTTTAATGGACATGATGTAACAATGTCATTTTTTCATATTGGTACAATACAAATTTTTAATAATTCACATTAATCTGCTAATACAATGCAAACAGTAAAATAAAAATAAAAAGTTGAAATGTTGAAAATCTAAAACTCTTGAAATATCCAGTAATTATATCAGCATCTGTAAAGTTAAGTGGAAAGATTGTGATGTTTTGGGAATATACACTTCACCAGACCTCAAAAATAAGCAAACACTTCAGCAAAATTGGAACTAAGGGGGAGAAAATCATCAAATCTATCGA
This sequence comes from Chiloscyllium plagiosum, assembly GCF_004010195.1. Lineage (NCBI taxonomy): Eukaryota > Metazoa > Chordata > Chondrichthyes > Orectolobiformes > Hemiscylliidae > Chiloscyllium > Chiloscyllium plagiosum. The sequence continues at coordinate 4,630,256 of NC_057737.1, read as the reverse complement.
AGATGTTAAATGACCAACAAATTATTTAACAGGAGTCAGGTGATTATAAATTTGCTCTCAATGATTTATATCTTTATTAGATTAGATTATTTACAGTGTGAAACAGGCCCTTCAGCCCAACAAGTCCACACTGACCTTCCGAAGCACAACTCACCCAGACCCATTCCCCTACATTTACTCCTTCACCTAACACTACAGGCAATTTAGTATGGTCAATTCACCTAACCTGCACATTTTTGGACTGTGGGAGGAAACCAGAGCTCCCAGAGGAAACCCACGTAGACACGGGGAGAATGTGCAAACTCCACACAGTCGCCTGAGGCGGGAATTGAACCTGGGTCTCTGGCGCAATGAGGCAGTAGTGCTAACCACTGTGCCACCATGCCACCCATACAGCAGAATAACATTATTGTCATGACAACAGTCATCTTGTGATTATTTTCTCCAGAGAATATTAGAACTTTTTTAATATTTGTTCACGGGATGTGGGTGAAATTGGCTAGGCCAGTGTTTATTGTCCATCCTTAATTGTCTACAGGAAAATTAAAAGGCACACACATTGCTGGGTGTCAGGAGTCATATTTAGACCAAGATTTGCAGATTTATTTCATATGCTTGAGTATATGTAAGTTGATGGTACTGTGACTGTCATGGAACCATCATTTTACAGTGAAAACTTAAGAGTTTACCACAAAAATAAAATGTTTGAGACTATGAATGTAACATTGGTCCTTCAAGTAGTAAGGGCTGCAGGAATGAGAGAATCCCTTCCTGCACCACTTGAGCATCTGCCTAATACATTGACTAAAAAATAGGATTGACACTCTCTGTGGACCTATCTCACAGCTGCCTATCCTAGCATATGAGATCATTAATTTGGAAAAGGCAGAGCTGTAATTTAGGAAAGAAAACCCCAAAACAGAAGTGTAAAGAAAATTAATGTGAATAAATTCATCTCTTGAATGTGTGTTTTAGGGCAACTAGTTCTTCCTTTTGCCTTACAAATATATGCTTTTCGTTTTTCTTATAAATATTTATATATTCTTCCTTGTTTTGGAAAAGCATTATGTTATATCCCAAAACCTATGAAGTACAAAGGTGATATGTTGAGTTTTGCATTTCTTTTAGGTGCTAAAAAATGTGTACCTGTTTCACTATGTGCATCTTTCACTGTGTGCATCTTTGAAACTGATTTTTTTCCTTTGGCTGGTGTTACTTTTTACCAACAGTAGAGGTCCTCGTGGCCTCAGTTCCCACATTTTGAGCTTTTTTTAGCCTTTCATAGGATCTGTTTTACTCTCAAGGCCAGTATTTTATCACCCAAACCTAATTACTCTTGAGAAGGTGATAGCGAGCTCTCTTCTTAAACTGCTTCAGTTCATCTGGTGCAGATACAACCAAATTGCTGTTAAGATCAGATTTTTAAGATCAACTCTTGTAGCCTCAGTATTTATATGGCTAGTCTAATTCAGTTTCTGGTCGATGGTGGAAACTCAGCAAAGGCAATGCTATTAAATGTCAAGGGGAAATGGTTAGATTCTTTCATTTGTGGCTGTAATATTGTAAGACCATAAGATGTAGGAGCCAAAGTAGGCTATTCTACCCACTGAGTCTTCTCCAACATCCAATGAGATCATGGCTGATTTGATAATCATCAACTCAACTTTCCTGCCTTATCCCCATGACCCTTGATTTCCTCACTCATTAACATCTGTCTCAGCCTGAATATATTTAACAACCCATCCTCAACAGCCCTCAGTGGTAAAGAGTTCCATTGATTCACTGTCCTCTGAGAGAAGAGATTCCTCCTCATCTCTGTCTTAAATGGGTGATCCGTTACTTTGAGATTGTGATCTCTAGTCTTAGACTGTCCCCATAAATGAAAACAACCTCTCTGCCTCCACCCTGTTAAGCAATGTAAGAATATGATATATTTCAATATAGTCTCCTCTCATTTTTCTATATTCCCATGAGTACAGACACAACCTATTTGATCTCTCCTCATAAGAAGATCCCTCCATACCTGGAATCAATCTAGTGAACCTTCTCTGAACTGCTTATGAAAGGGAAATCATGCTTGATAAACATACTAGAAGTTTTGAGCTTGTAACTAGTAGGTTTAAAAAGGGCAAGCCAGTGATGTGGTTTACTTGGACTTTAGGAAGGCTTTAAATAAGGTGCCACATAAGAGATTAGCATGTAAATTTATGTACATGGGTTTGGTAGTAGTGTACTGACATGGATAGAGAACTGGTGGCAGACAGGAAACAAGAACTAGGGATCAACATGGTCTTTTATTCAGTAGCAGACTTGACTAGTGGGGTGCCACAGGGATCAGTGCTTGGACCTCAGCTGTTCATAATGTATATTAATGATTTAAATGAGGGAACTAAATGTAATATCTCCAATTTTGTAGATTATGCAAAGCTGGATGGAAGAGTAAAATGTGAAGAGAAAACAGAGATGCTTCAGTGTAATTTGGAAGCATTGAGTGAGTGGGCAACTGCAAGGCAGACTAAGTATGATGTGGATAAATGCGAGGTCATCCACTTTGGTAGCAAGAACAGGAAGGAAGGTCATAATGGTGATAGATTAGGTAAGTGGAGGCGCAGTTAGGCCTATGTGTCCTTGTGCAACAGTTGCTTGAAGTAAGTATGCAGGTGTAGCAGGCAATGATGAAGGCAAAAGCGAGAGGATTCAAGTACGGGAGCAGGCATGTATTGCTGCAATTGTACAGGGCCTTGGTAAGACCACACCTGGTGTATTGTGTACAGATTTGGTCTCCTTATCTACAGAAGGATACTCTGGCTATGGAAGGAGTGCAACCGAGATTACCAGACTGATTCCTCAGATGGCAGGACTGACACTGAAGAAAAACTGGATCAGTTAGGACTATTTTCACTGGAGGTCAGAAGAATGAGGGGACATTTCACAGAACCCTATAAAATTCAATCTGGACTAGACAGGGTAAATGGATGAACAATGTTCTCAATGACCAGGGAGTCGAGAACCAGAGGTCACAGTTTAAGGACACAGGGTAGACAATTTAGGACTGAGATGAAAAAATTCTTCACATAGAGAGTGGTGAGCCTATGGAATTCTCTGTCATAGAAACTGTTTGAGGCCAATATTTAAATGTGTCAAAGGGTATGGGACAAAGTCAGGGAGAGGGTACTGAATTAGATGATCAACCAAAAAGCCGAATGGCCTACTTTTGTTTGTATATTTTATGTTTCCAATGCCAGTATATATTTCCTTAGATAAGGGAACCAAACAGTTCATACTGTTCTAGGATATGTCTGACTACCGTGTTGCGCAGTTTTAGCAAGGCTAAAATAAAGGCCAACAGCCCTTGAATGCTATATTTTAAAGATTTATGCACAAGGACCTCCAAATTCCTCTGTGCTACAATTCTCCCCATTTAAATAATATTTACTTCTTCTGAACTGCCTGTAAAAATGCATAGTCGACGTATAACTGAGTCCAGGGTTTACCCAGCCCTTCCCACAAATGTGGGGGAGCTGCTGGCGGTAGGTTTTGTTCTTGTTGGCACTCTGAGCACTGTCCCACCATGCCTGCATCCAATCCTGGCCACCAGACATAACTTCTCATCAATATCTTCATTTTGGAAACCCTTGGATGACCCTAGTGGCGTTCAGCCAGTATCTGGCAGTGCTTTGCTCAAGACAATCACTCTTGCTCCCATAATAATATGCCGTCTTCTACTGTGATTCAGTCATTCCGGGTCCACAAAGGTTTCAATTTTGGTTGTGGCTGCCCTTTGGTTTCCCCCATTATGAACCAGCTGTTTTAGTTTTGCCAGGACCAGATCTTGCTGTAGTGTCAGCTGTGACTGGGAGTGTATCCAGAAAATTTAAGGCCGTTATGGATTCTACCAGTGGCAGTGATGTATCTGCCAGCCGGTGGCGGCTCAATGCAACCACTTTCGCTACTTAGCCCCCCACCCCTGGCCGGTGTTCCAACTTGTAATTATAACACTAAGCATTAGAGCCCACCGCTGAATTCAGCCTGAAGCTATGGGTGGTTCCACCTTGTCCTCTTTAAGTAGATAAAACAGGTGCTTTATTATTACAAATTTACATCCGTATAGGTATTGGTGAATTTTCCAGGATGTGCACTCTCCTGGATACCAGCCGATGAGTTCTCTTACTTAGGTCAGTGGGACTCTTTTGCTGTCTCGAGTCCATATTCCAGCAACAGCTCCAATGGTTTGCCAACCCAGATCCTGAAGAAAATTTTAACCATTTGGCTGAGGCTTGGCTTTGTTTTGTACTTTTGGTGTGGGCTGACCGAGAGTGCTTCTGTTCAGGGTATGTCCTGAGTGAGGCTGTGCAATTGCCTTCACTCAAGTGGTGTTTTGTAAAGTCAGTTGTGGGCTGGTGAGGGTGTCCATTTCCGTCGGAACACCCTGCAACTTACACACTCCACTTGCCGCATTTCCTAATGATAAAGCCAGTCATATTGTCTGTTTGAAGTCCAGTTGGGCTTCAGCTAGTAGACGTCTTTGCATGGTTCCATCATTAATCCTACATACCAAATGGTCTCTCAGCATCTCAAAGTCGCATGCTTTTGCCAGTCATCTTGACCTAGTCAAAAATCCCGATATGGATTCCCCGGTTTTCAAATTGCAAAGTAAAAGCGATAATGAATCAGAATTAGAGGACGCTTGGGATCATAATATTTCTTAACTAAATCCGTCAACTCTTGAAAGATTGTTGTGGTTCTGTTCGCCGAGCTGGAAGTTTTTGTTGCAAATGTTTCGTCCCCTGGCTAGGCGACTTCATCAGTGCTTGGGAGCCTCCTGCGAAGCGCTTCTTTAATGTTTCCTCCGGTGTTTATAGTGGTCTGTCCCTGCCGCTTCCGGTTGTCAGTTTCAGCTGTCCGCTGTAGTGGTTGGTATATTGGGTCCAGGTCGATGTGTTTGTTGATGGAGTTTGTGGATGAATGCCATGCCTCTAGGAATTCCCTGGCTGTTCTCTGTCTGGCTTGCCCTATGATAGTAGTGTTGTCCCAGTCGAATTCATGTTGCTTGTTGTCTGCGTGTGTGGCTACTAAGGATAGCTGGTCGTGTCGTTTCATGGCTAGTTGATGTTCATGTATGCAGATAGTTAGCTGTCTTCCTGTTTGTCCTATAGAGTGTTTTGTGCAGTCCTTGCATGGCATTTTGTACACTACATTAGTTTTGCTCATGTCGGGTATCGGGTCCTTTGTTCTGGTGTGTTGTTGTCTGAGCGTGGCTGTTGGTGTGTGTGCCGTTATGAGTCCTAGGGGTCACAGTAGTCTGGC
>NC_057737.1:4566258-4623788 GCF_004010195.1 Chiloscyllium plagiosum | reverse complement strand
CGGTGTGTTTGTTGATGGAGTTTGTGGATGAATGCCATTCACATGGCATGGCATTCATCCACAAACTCCATCAACAAACACATCGACCTGGAGCCAATATACCAACCACTACAGCGGACAGCTGAAACTGACAACCGGAAGCGGCAGGGACAGACCACTATAAACACCGGAGGAAACATCAAAGAAGCGCTTTGCAGGTGGCTCCCAAGCACTGATGATGTCGCCTAGCCAGGGGACGAAACGTTTGCAACAAAAACTTCCAACTCGGCGAACAGAACCACAACAACGAGCACCCGAGCTACAAATCTTCGCACAAACTTTGAACATCTTGAAAGATTTTAGTATCTGGTGCCTTAGGGAAAGTTAGGCTCCCTCCCTTAAAACATTGTGAGTGTTGCTTCACCAAATGGACTGCAGCAGTTCAAGAAGGCATCTCACTACCACGTTATCAAGCAAAACTAAGGACGGGTAATAAATGATGCCCAGCAAGTGATGGGTGAATTACGTGAATGAATTAATAAAGCCAGCAACTTCCCAAGTGTGCTACCAGTTGAGCCAATAGCTGGCAATACAGGAGAACAAATTATTTAATAGAACATTCTTCCATCACTTCTGAGAAACTAAGGCAACATATTAGTTGCTTATAAATTGATCCAGAAGAATTGCTACCTGAATAGCTGTAAGTTGCCATTTATTGTAGATATTTCTCATGGGACAATTTAGCTTGAATCTTACACTTGAAGAGAAATAAATATTTTCTCCCATGGACCGTTGATCAGAAGAGGTCTGTGTGCCAACTTTGGAAGTAGTTTGCTTGATTATGATTGTCTTGTTTTCTCTGTGATGATCACAGAAAAGTTAAGAGACTTGGAAATCTAATATACTGCTTCCAGTGCTAAATCTCTAAAACCTGTCCCTGAAGAGTCAAGTCACAGAATTTGCCCTTAGGTGTCAGGAAATGTCTGGTTTAGTTGAGATATTTAGCAAATTTCTATAATGAGATAAAATATTAGCAACATATAAGTGGGTAAGAATTTTGTTGAGGTTTTGTTGGGAAAATTATCTAGTTGTCAAAGAATCTGAGCTCATGCATGTAGTGCAATTGAGCAAATAATAGGGACAGCAGTTTAGTGGGATTCATTATCATTGTCACATCACAACCAATACAAAAATGTTGCAAAATTGCCCCCAACAGTAATTGAAATGAAACACTCATTCCAGGATTTCCATGTATGCAGTTTCAATCAGCAACCAAGAATTTATCTTTTGTATTTTTCTTGTTAGGGATGTATATCGGAGAAGGTCTCACATGTGTGTTTCCACTTGCCACTGATTTTAGTACCCAAGCAACAATGTAATGGTGTTCCATTCAGCATAACTAGGGCATATGAAGGAATTGTAATGGCCTTCAGCTGTACAACTCTGCATTCCTTCAACTCTTGTTTCTTGTGCAACTCCCATCCCCTTCATCTACCAGAGGTACTGCTGTGCTCTCTGCTGCTAAGGCCCCAAGTTCCGCAACTCTCACTGTGAAAGCTCTCCTTTCTCTTCTCTACATCTTTGGTTAAGCATTTGTTCCTAATGTCTTCATCTTTTGTCTCTGCATCAATGTGGTTCAATTACCCATTTTTAAAGAACCTCAAGCTGTTTCCTTACATTAAAGTCTCTATCCAAATGAAAAGTGCAATTGTTGCATGAATATTTATTGCTTTTGAATTATGTTTGACTTTCATAGTATCTAAAATACGAGCAGATGTCTGTTTTTAACTTCTACATTTTGCTGTAACTGTAATAGAATTCAATATTTTTAACTTATTTCTTCCTTTAAAGAAACTGCAACATCTTGATGTCAAAAATGACAAGGCAGCATTTGTCCTTTTAATTTTGTTTCGTGCACACGTAAGGTTTAACGTGGAACAGACATAGTTCATGTTCCCACCTCCCCTTTATTTTCTGACTCAGTGCACTGCCTATCAAAATCTGTCTCACTCTGTTGACCATGAGTGCATTTCTGTGGCTGTATTTCCCACTGTAGGCTTCTCTGTGGCTCCCTGACCTGAAATACCAAGTTATCCTCAGTTTTGTGATATGGATAGACATTTGCTACAAACAGAATTGTAAGGAATTGTAAACTTTGAGGAGGACAATATGGAACTCCAAAAGAACATTGACAAGTTGATGGACTGGACAGATTGGTGGCACATGAGGTGTGAAGAACATTAAAAGACAATATCAAATGAAAGGTAAAATTCCAAAGTGATTGCAGGAGCAAAGGTACTTGGGTATGCACAGATCACTGAAGATGGCAGGACAGATGGAGAGAGCAGTTAATAAAGCCTGCAGCATTTATGGCTTTATTAAAAGAGGCATAGGGTTCACGAGCAGGAAGATCATGTTGAAATTGTGAAGCCAATTGTTAATCCTCATCTGGAGTATTGTGTACAGTTGCAGGCACTGCATTATAGGAAGCAGAAACAGTTTAAAGAATAGTTGCAGAAATGGGATTGGAGACATTGGGACTGTTTTCCTTGGAGAGAAGAGATTGAGAGGAGATTTGATAGAGGTTTTCAAGATCATGAGTGGACTGGATTGAATAGATTGGGAGAAACTGTTCCCGTTTATAAAATAAAAAAGAATACAAGAACATAGAGTTAAAGTGATGTGCAAATGAAACATGATATTAGAGGAAATGTTTTCACACACCAAGTAGTCAGGATACGGAGTGCTCTGCCTCACAATGTGGTGACGGCAGCAGGATGAATTGAGACACTCAAGACAGCATTGGATGGTTATTTAGATGAAAATGATGTGCAGGGATATAGGGAAAGCACAGGAATTGGCACTAGATAAAGCATAATGGGCCAAATGGCTTCCTTCTGAGCTGTAAAAAAATTGTGATACAGTAAAAAAAAGGTTATCACTTCACAGGCTTGTTTCACTTCAGAACTTTCAACAAGATAGAGAAAAGAAACATTAATTCAATTTTTCTAGATTACACAGAAACCAAGGTCCCAAGGGTGATAAAATAGTATTCTAATGTAATGCACCATGCAACCTAGATAATAAAATCATTTTTCAGTTTCTTAACTTTTCACATTGATCTGAAAATTGTGAAAATTAAAAAGTATAATTTTTAGGTTATTTTCCCCTTTTATCACAACAAAACATTCTTTAGGATGGTTGGTCTAGAAATTGGACTCATTGCAACTATTCTCTTGGCCTTCAGCCTACAAGATGGCACCCATAGGACAATTATGGAGTGAGTCAGGCCAGAGACCAAATTGGTGAGAATGTTAAAATATCAGAATTTGCAAAGCAGGCAAAACATGGCACTAATTAGTATGCAATGCCTATTTGACACCAGTGGTGCCATTTCAGAAGTTTCTGATCCAGCTAACTCCCTCCCGTAATCTCACAGAGCTGAACATGATTTGTTGCCTAATTCTGCACAACCTTACCATTACAAGGAGATGACCTTTGTCATCTGCAATCAAATCAGCTGGAGGAGGCTTCAGCAAGTAACATTCGTGCCACAGTGTGAGTGTAACCCCATGGACTGCAACAGTTCAAGAAGGTTGCTCATTATCCCTGTCTCAAGGGGAAGTAGAAATGGTCACAAATGCTTATATAGCTAGCAACAGCCATATCCCATGAAAGAGTTTTTTTTTAATTCTGTGGACTGTCCATTGAAGTCCTCACTAGAGTTGTTTGTTATTGTGGAACCACAACCTCCAGATACCTGGCGTGTTACTATTCTAGGTCCTTTCCTGGCTGTAGGCTATTTGATTGTGGTGTCTCTTCACTTGCAGTTCAAACTTCTAATCAGACCTCTAGGATAAATCCATTATCAGTATCTGAGCTGACTGCAATAATTTTTAAAAAGTGATGGTGCTGTGGTCTTCATTGGATCGTGCTTCTTTATGTTTCTCCATTATTTGACCAGGTTTCATCTGTTGGATATCTGAAAGGAGAAAAGCAAATGGTTAAGGCTGTAATGCAAGGAGCTTGGAAAAAGAATAGGTGGTGGGTGCTTACACGATATGCGACTTGTAAATTGAAAGAGATCGTGAGAAGAGGATTAGGAATGAGGAATTAGGAATGGTTTCAGCCTCCCATTAGCCACAGCCTCGGTCATGGCAAACCCAGATACATAGGAGCACCTTGACCCCAAAGTTCCTCTCTGAGCTGCACAACTTCCTGACTTGAAAATATATGGCCATTCCTTCAGTGTAGCTGGGTCAAAATTATTCAGTCAGATACCAAAATACAAACAACTTAAAACTATACAAAGTCATGCAAACAATTAAATGCTACTTTATGGGATTATTTTGTTGTGTTACCATACCAAATTTCTGTTGACTGCAATATGTTCAGTATTATCAATTACAATAGTCCATCAGTGATAAATGGGTTAAAAGGACACCAGTCACACAGGTGTGAATCTTCAATGAACTTTATTAGGCCATTTGAATTGTAAGCACATTGTTTCTAATAATTTTAGAAGTGAATCTTCCTGTGAGACGCCAAGGAGTTGGCTGTTTACAGCCTTATGGTCTGGCTTGAATTCTCAGAGCTGAAGCAAAGAACAAACATGAAAGGAATGCAACATGAATACATTTTGATCAAAGAAATGAGTGCACTGATTATTTAAATACAGACACTTACATGGAAAGTCAAGTGACAATACATCAGCTTTACTGGCATGTGGATCAAATCAAAATTATCCAGTAATTGACTCTTTACAAGGTCCAACAGTATTGTAATGGACTGGCTATTAAGTCTCTGGGTATTTATAGATAGGTCCAAAGTTTTTGGATGAAGGCAGCATTCCGTTAAGAGCTGTTTTACAAGTCTGCAGAATTAAATGTCTTAGCCTAAAAATGCACTGGTGCTGACTCTACCAGCCTGGGATTAAAATGATTGTAGCAGTACTTGTGTGAACTGAGTAACACTGAGCTGGTGGGAAATAAGGAATGATCTTTTAGAAATGAACTCCAGATGAGTCTGTCTGGCTATACCAGAGACAGAACTCTATTCCTGTGACGTCCTGAGGATTTGCCGGGGCTTATTTAATAGATATCGGCTGTATTTCTTTTACTGGAAGCTTCAATATTGGGAATGTTTGGAGTTGTCTGGGAATCCTATGAACTTTGGACTTATATAGATGGAATCAGAAACAGCTGACTTGATTTTTACTTCAGATGAAGTGTATCTCAGGTCATTGAAAAAGCTCTCCCCATTTTCCCCCTGCCACACCCCACCACCCTTACTAGCGGAATCCTGAGCCGCCTCAGTAAAGTACAACTTCCTTCCATGTACAAAATTTTGATGCACATTTTTATCTCTTTAATTGTAACCAACTTGCTTTTTATATCATCAAGAATGCGAACATGTTTGTGAGCAAAATGAGCATGATGCTATAAGTAATGGGTTAGTAGAAGGAATTTCAGTGGGACAAGTACGTTCTGTACCATAAAACTTGAAATGGAGTCTATTTACACACAACAGATGTATTTTGAAACCAGCAGTCTCATAGCCACAAATTTGAGGGTCTATGAATCTTCCTGGTTAAAGCTATAAAGCAAACACAGAGACAACCTCACATTTGCTGTCTGGATCTCTTTATTAAACAGCGGAAATAAGCACTTCCACACCTGAATGTTTGGGGATGGCAGTGCCACATTGTTCTTTCTTTTGCTTAATTGAAATGGAACATTTTACAGCATCAAACTAAAGGCATATATAAATTATCTAAAAGATATAAAAGAACCTTAGTAATGTTCACACTTCTTTTAATTATAATGATTTTGGGAGCATTTCTCCCATCACACTTACTTAGTAACACTATATTACTATAAAACACAATGGGCTGGAAATTGGACCTTGTGCCTGTTTTGCAAGTGCAAATTAGCTGTGAGGCTAAGTTCACAATCTACACCTTGCCCTCCAGGGTTACCTGAAAGATATGTGACCAAAAATCGGATTGTTTAATTATTCAGGCATTCTTGGTGGCCATCTAAAAGGAGAAATAGATCCATAGTTAATTATGGACTCAGTGCTGTTTAAGATCCTTCAGGAACTAGGGAGCACAAATAGCAGAGCCAAATCATCTTCAAGAAGGCCTGTAGGGCTGCAGGAGTCATCCTTGGAGGAGGTAGTTGAGAGAGACAACAATGAAACAAAATCGGAAAAAAGGCCACTTTTCTGTTTGCAACAAGTAATATAGAGAATATCTCATTTCTCAATAACCATTTCAGGAACCAACATGTTCCATTCCCCTGCAAACCTACATAGAACCTCTCTACTTAACAAAAGTTAAAAAACAAAACTGCTAGAGAAACTCAGCAAATCTACCAGCATTTGTGGAGAAAGAAACAGATTTTAATGATTCAAGACCCATGACTCCTCATCAGAACTGAACAATGCAGAAAATTACAAAGGGGAGGAGAACAGATAAGGAGGGCGGCCAAGCAAAAGACAAAGGGAGTGCTAATGATATTAACAGTAACCTAAATGCAAATTAGATGTAAATTAGATCTGTGGATGGTTCAAAAAGGAATCTCCTGTAAATTAGATCTGTGGATGGTTCAAAAAGGAATCTCCTGTTCCCTGGATGCTGCCTGACCTGCTGTGCTGTTCCAGCAATAAAGTTTCAACTTTGATCTCCAGCATCTGCAGACCTCACTTTCTCCTCAAAAAGGACACTGTCCTTTTTGATTACATCCTTCCCTTCCACTACCTCACATACCTTAAGAATTCACACTCAGGATGCTATGAAACCACATAGAATACCAAAGGTATTGTTTAATACCAAATAATCTTGAATGTTCTTCTCAGCCAAATGCTCAATGCATTATGTGTTCTTTATAATAATGCTTCCTGACCTACTATTTCAATGAAATATACCCAAGTTTAAAGCTGTTCATCCACACTCTCTGCTATGATACTGAAACTGAATATTATGGGTTATGTCACATTTTGGAAGGACAGGAATGCAGGAAAGGTGGAGGAAATTCTCGTATTAGCGCAATATGTGCTTTTCCATTTCGAGGACCAAAGTTCAGAAAACCAGGATGTAGAAGCAATTTGGGTATAAGTAAGAAATAACAGAGAAAAGAAGTCAGAGGTCACCTGTGAGAGTGATGTACAGACCACCTAAAAGAAACCACATGATAGGGTGAAGCATATAAGAAGAAATACCAGGAACTTGTCAGAAAAGGAAGGCAATAATCATGGGAGATTTTCACCTACATCCAGAGTGATAAATTCAGGTGGGCAAAGATAGCCTGCATAAGGAGTTCAGACAATGTTTGTGGAATGGTATCTTAGAATAGCATATCTGGAGCAAACCAGAGAGCAGACTGCACTACATCGAGAACAAACAAAAACAGAAATTGCTGGAGAAACACAGCTAGTTTGGCAGTCTCTGTGGAGAGAAAACAGAATTAACATTGGGGCCACTGGACTCGAATCATTAACTCTTTTTTCCCCTCCAGAGATGCCAGACCTCAAATTTCTGTTTTTGGTTGTTTCACTCCAGCATCTGCAATTTTTTTTGTTTTATTTTACTAGGTCTGATTTTGCAAAATGAGGTAGAATTAGTTAATGACCTGATAGTGAAAGCACCCTAAGTAGCAGCAATCATAATAGTATTGAATTTTACATTCAGTTTGAGGGAGAGAAGAGTGGTTCTCAAGCATGTATTTTGAATTTAAGTAGGAACGATTAAACATAAAAGTTGAATAAACTGGCAAATGAAGTTTGGGATTGGTCAGTAGAAATGCAGTAGCAAACAATTAAGAGGATTTTCAAAATGCACAGAAGATATTCATTCCAGCAAGAAAGTAAAATTCCAAGGGGAAGACCCACCATAGAGTCATAGAGATGTACAGCATGGAAACAGACCCTTCGGTCCTACCCATCCACGCCAACCAGATATCCCAATCCAATCTAGTCCCACCTGCCAGCACTCGGCCCATATCCTTCCAAACCCTTCCTATTCATTTACCCATCAAGGAAGGGTGTAAATTCTTTGGAAGCAGTTTAGATAAGGTTTACTAGACTCATTCCTGGAATATGTGGGTTGTCTTGTGAGGAAAGATTGAACAGGTTAGGCCTGCATCTGAGGGAGCTTGAAGGGTTAGAGGCAATAGTGTACTACTGACTTGAAAAAGCGGCCACTTGCAATGATGTGCTGCAGTCTGAAGAACAAACTAAGCAACAAATCAATTTTTTTCCAATCCGACATGTACATTCGTACCTTGGAACAGAGTCTTGAAGAACATATCAAAACTGCAAGGGAACAAGCTTCACTTGAAGAAGAATAACAACACCTAGATGGGGTTAATTTCTTACGAGCAGAACAATGGTAATTGATGCCATTAATGAAGCAAAAGATGTACAGCCTCCTTCTAATTCTCTTACACTCCTGTAGTTACATCAGCACAAGTTACTTTAGCCAGATTGATTGAATCTCTGATGTAATGAAATTCATCAGAGAACCACTTTACCAATTTTATCTCAATGATTTCTGGACCTTGTAACAGACTTTCCTTACTCATTTATCACAGATGACACAAGTCAAATATTTGGGGAGGGGTGGAGAGATAAGGACAAAATAGACAGTAAATGTTGTAAATAACAGTAATCTACATAACTCATTTGGAAGTTCTTAAATCGGTTAATCAGTGTTCAGACAAGGGGAGGAAAGCTTGGAGAGAGGTTTTGTGTAAGGGCTTTGGAACCTGAAGCAAACTTACAATGTTGTCATGAGCTGCACATTGATGAATATGAATGGGGAGATGATGGCTGAATGCTATTATCTTTAGACTTTTAATCCAGAGACCCTGGTCATGTTCTAGGCACCTAGGCTCAAAGCCCACCACAACAGGTGGTAGAATTTGAATTTAATAAAAGGATTAGGAATCTAATGATTGCCTATTATCGGGAAAACCCCATCTGATTCACTCATGTCCTTCAGGGAAGGAAATCTGCCATCCTTAACAGGTCTGGCCTACATGTGACTCTGGACCCACAGCAATGTAGTTGAATCTCAACTGCCCTCTGGGTGATTAGGAATGGACAACAGATATTGGCCTGGCCAGAGACAGCCACATTCTGTGAATGAATTAAAAAAAAACAAGTTGTGAGCAGATTTAGAATACATTATAACTTTGGACTCTCTGGAAACAGACTGCAATTCTTTCTTAGAAAGACAAACTGAAATCACATGAACATGAACACAGAAAGGAGATAGATTAGTCCTAACCTAAAGTGACTATAAGTTAAAGCCTGGTGTATCTTGCTTACATTCTATAACAGTTTCTTTTATTCACTTAGGGGACATGTGTGTCACTGGGTTGGCCAGCATTTATTGCCCATCCCAAGTTACCTTCTTGAACTGCTGCGGTCCATGTGCTGTGTGCAGACCCACAATGCCCTTAAGGAAGGAATTCCAGGATTTGACCTAGCGACGGTGAAGGAACAGTGATATATTTCCAAGTCAGGATGGTAAATACTTGGAGGGAAACTTGCAACTGGTGGTGTTCCCATGTATCTGCTGCCTTTGTCCTTTGAGATGCAAGTGGTTGTGGATTGGAAGGTGCTGTGAAATGAGCTCCAGTGAATTTATGCAGTGTATTTTATAGATTGTACACACTGCTGCTACTGAGCATCAGTAGCAGAGGAATAGATGTTTGTAGATATGGTGCTTTGTTCTGGATGGTGTCAAGCTTTAAACACTTGACAAGCTTTGGGGAGTCAGGAGGTAAGTCACTCACCACAGTATTCCTAGCCTCTAACCTGCTCTTGTAGCTACTGTGTTTAGGTGGCCAGTCCAATTGAGTTTCTGGTCAACGGTAATCCCAAGGATGTTGATAGTGGGAGTTCAGTGATGGTAATATTATTGAATTTCAAGGGGCTCTGGTTAGATTATCTAATTGGAGATGTTCATAGCCTGGCGTTTGTGTGCCATGAACATTACTTCCCAATTGTTAGCCTATGCTTGGGTATTGTCCAACATGGATTGCTTCAGTATCAGAGGAGTTACAAATGGTGCTGAACATTGTGCAATCATTGGCAAACATCCCCACTTCTGATCTTATGAAAAGATCATTGGTGAAACAGTTGCAGATGGTTGGGCCCTGGACGCTACCATGTGGAACTCCTGCAGAGATATCCAGGATCTGAAATGATTGACCTCCAACAACAACAACCATCTTCCCATGTGCCAAGTATGACTCCAACCAGTTACGAGTTTACCCATTGAGTCCAGTTATGTTCGGGCTCCTTGATGCCACATTCGGTCAAATGCTGCCTTGATGTCAAGGACTATCACTCGCACCTCCCCTCTGGAATTCAGCCCTTTTGCCCATTAAGTCATACAGCACGGAGACAGACACTTCGGTCCAACTTGCCCATGCCAACCAAGTTTCCCAAACTAAACTGGTCCCACTTGCCTGCATTTGGCCCACATCGCTCTAAACCTTTCCTATTCATGTACCTATCCAAATGTCTTTTAAACGTTTTAACTGTTCCTGCATCTACCACTTCCTCTGGCAGTTCATTCCACATACAAACCAAGCTCTATGTGAAAAGGTTGCCCCTTTGGTCCCTTTTAAATCTTCCACCTCTCATATTAAAAATATGTCCTCTTGTTTTGAACTCCCCTACCCTAGATGAAATAACTTTGCTATTCACCTTATCTATTTACCTCATGATTTTATAAACCTCTATAAGGTTTAAACCTCAACCTCCTATATTCCATGAAAAAGGTCCCAGCCTATCCATCCTCTCCTTATAACGCAAACTTCCAGTCCTGGTAACATCCTCTTAAATATTTTATGAACCCACTCGAATTTCATAATATCCTTCCTTTAGTACGGAGACTAAAACTGTATACAGTACTCAAATTATAGCCTCACCAATGTCTGTACAAACTGAACATATCATCCCAAGTCCTATACTCAATAGTCTGAGCAATGAAGACACCCTTTCTACCTGTGATGTACCTGAACATCCTATGTCTGTCTGTTTAACAACAATACCCAGGGCCCTAACATTAACTGTGATAGTCTTGTCCATGTTCCTACCATAAAGTCAATTTTGTATCCAATTGGCAATCTATCCCTGAATTCCATGTGATCTAACTTTACTAAACAATCTATCATTGCAGCATCTTGTCAAAGGCTTTCCTAAAGACTGTAATGAAGTCAGGAGCTGAGTGGCTCTGGTGGAACCCAAACAGGGCATCACTGAGCAGATTATTGCTGAGCAGGTGCTGCTTAACAACACTGTTGATGACACCTTCTACCATTTTACAGATGGTCAAGAGTAGACTGATAGGCGATAATTTGCCAAGTTGGATTTGTGCTACTTTTTATTTACTGAACAGGACATTTCTGGACAGTGTTCCACATTGTTAGGTGAATGTCAGTTTTGTAACTGTAAAGGAAGAGCTTGGCTAGGGGAGCACAAATCTTCAGTACAATTGCTGGAATGCTGTCAGGGCCTCTAACCTTTGCAGTATCCAGGGCCTCCAACCAATTCTTGATATCACGTGGAGTGAATTGACTAAAGACTGATATCTGTAATGCTGGGGAATGCTGGAGAAAGCCAAGATGAATCATCCACTTGGCATTTCTGGCTGAAGATTGCTATGCATGTTTCAGTCTTATCTTTTGCGCTGATTAGTTGGGCTTTTCCATGATGGAGGATGGCAATATTTGAGGAGCCTCGTCCTCCAGTGAATTGTCCACCAGAATTCACTACTGAATGTGGCAGGATTACAGAGCTTAGATCCAATCTGTTGCTTATGGGATTATTTAGCTTTGTCTATCACTTGCTGCTTATGCTGTTTGACGTGTAAGTAGTTCTGTTTGGTCACTCCACCAGGTTGGCACATCATCTTTAGGTATGCCTAGTGGCATGCCTTCCTGCACTCTCCACTGAACCAAGGTTGATCTGCTGGCTTGATGGTAAATGTTGAGTGGAGGCTATGTGAGCCATTAGGCTGTGGATTGTACTGGAGTAAAATTCTGCTGCTGTTGATGGCCTACAGTGCTTCATAGATGCCCAGTTTTGTGTTGCTAGATCTGTTCAAAATCTGTCCCTTTAACATGGTGATAGAGGTACTCAACACAATGGAGGTCATTCTCAACGTGAAGGTGGGACTTCGTCTCCACAAGGACTGTGCAGTCAGCACTGTTATTGAAACTGTTGCGGAAAATGCATCTGCAATCTTCAGATTGGTAAGGATGAGGTCAAATATGTTTTACCGTCTTGTTGGTTCCCTCACCACCTCCTCAGACCCCGTATACTTCTTTAGGACTTGACCAGCTCAATCAGTAGTTCTACTGCCAAGCCACTCCTGGTAGTGGACATTGAAATCCCCCACCCAGAGTACATTTTGTGTCTTGCCACCCTCAGTGCTTCCTCCAAATGTTGTTTAGGGGTAGGTGGTGACCTCATTGTCCATGGCAGAAGGTGGAATTTGAATTTTATAATAATCTGGAAATAAGAGTCTAACGATGACCAGGAAAACCCTGTCTCACTAATGTCCTTGAGGGAAGGGATTCTGCCAGCCTTACTTGGTCTGGCCTACATGTGACTCCAGATCTACTGCAATGTGGTTGACTCTCAACTTCCTTCTAGGCAATCAGGGATGGGCAATAATTGCTGGCCCAGCCAGTGATCCCCACATCCTGTGGCTGAATAGAAAATGAGTACTGATTCATCAGCTAAGGTACACGGTAATCAGCAGGAGACTTCCTTGCCCATGTTTAACCTGAAGCCATGAGACTTCATGGGGTCCAGAGACAATGTTGAGGATTCCTAGGATAATACCTTCCCAACTGTATACCGCTGTACCACCATTTTTGTGCCATCACCTATTCTGGGTCCATCCTCCTGGTGGGGCAAGACATATTGCAGATGGTGATGGTGGTGTCTGGGACATTGGTTTGTAAGGTATGATTATATCAGGCTGTTGCTCATCTAGTCTATGAGACAGCTGTCCCAAGTTGACACAGGCCCTCAGATGTTACTAAGAAGGACTTTGCAGGTCTGCTGTTGTCGTTTCCAGTGCCTAGTTCGATGTCAGATGGTCCATCCTGTTGCATTTTTTTGTTAAGATTTTGTAGCGATTTATGCAACTGAATGGTTCTCTAGGCCAGGCTAAGTAGCGAATGTGGATGCATTGAGCCACCTCCCACTGGCAGATATACCACTGGTGATACCATGAATGGAAGAGTCTGTAATGGTTTTAAATTTACTGGACACACCTTTTATTTCAAGACCTGTAACTTTGCTCGCAAGTCTGTTGAGTTGGCACTGCATTAAGTGCCTTTGTAAGTCCATGTACACCATATCAACAGCATTCTGCTCATCAATCCCTTCTGTCGACTCTTCAAATAACTACTGTTAAGATCTTCACAATTTTTCTTTTACTTTTCTGATTTGGTTTGGAACTGAGAATTGCAGTTGAGAATAGAATGTTGAATAGCACTTGCTTCTAAAAAAAAGGAAAGACAAGTGCAGGCAAATGGAACTAGATTAGTTTAGGAATCTGGTCACCATGGATGAGTTGAACTGAAGGATTTGTTTCCGTGCTGCACATCTCTATGACTCCATGACTTCCAGTCACAGCTGACTTTGGATGTGTTATGGACTGGGCCAGACCCCTCAGAACATTTCAAGAAAGTAGCCCAGACCCTAACTTTGCTAACTGTTTTAAGCAGGTGTAACCGGGTATTCCAGGAGTGATGCAGCTGGTCAACCCACTTAGTTTCAAACAAAACAGAATTTATTTACAAGATTACTGAATGAAACAGAAACAAAAGAGAACAGAATAGAGAATAACTCAAACTATCTGAAAACCCAACAGACAATCCCAACTTAATGATGCTGTTCCTGGTACTTGCAACAATCCCCATAAACACTCTTGCAATAAAAGGTAAAACCAAACCCTGGGTCTTACAGGAGAGAAGCTAGAGAGAGAGAGAAGAATTAACCTGGAATTGCTTCTTTGGGTCCAGCAGCTTTTCAACACTACTGCTTGCTAAAACTAAACCAAACCAGAGAAAGGCTGATGTGGGAGAACACTCCCCTTTCATTGTACAAATGTCTTTTTAACTTAAAAGCATTTTGCCTGAGGCAGTATCTGTTAGCTAAACTCAAATTGGACGTAAAACCCTTCAACTTAGATTTTTCGGAGTCTGTCTTTTATGATCCCTCTGGAAACAAAACCAAGGACAACATAACCTTGCCAAAGGAACAGCATTGTCACAAATGCAGGAAGATCCGATCCTGACAAAACTGAAACAACTGCTGGTAGTGGGGAAGCAAAGGGGTCATCACAACCAGAAGTAAAACCTTTCTGTATCCTCTGAGACCAGATCACATACTGTTATGGGGAGCAAGAGTGATTGTCCCGAGCAAAGGTTGCCGCCAGATACTAACTGAACTCCACCAGGGTCATCCAGGAGTCTCCAAAACAAAATGCTGGGAGACATTATGTCTGGTGGCCAGGCTTGGATGCAGACATAGTTGCATTGGTGGGGCAGTGCCAACAAAGACAAGAATTATCTTCAGCAGCTTCCCACATCATAGGAATAGCTGGGTAAACCTTGGATTTGGTAGCACGTTGACTATGCAGGTCCTTCCATGGCCTTGATGTTCTTAGTCATTGTGGATGCCAATTCAATATGGTTGGATATGCTTAGAGTTCATTTGTCAAACATGGGGACAACAATAGAAAAACCGCGTGCATCTTTTTCAATACATGGGTCCCCAGAAGTATTGGTCACAAATAATAAGCCATTATTTAACAGAAGGGAATTTGGGTATTTCCTAAAGTTAAATGGGATTCTATATATAAGGACAGCTCCACACTACCCAATGGCCTGGCAGAAAGAGCAGTCCAAACTTTGAAGGCTGACTTGGAGAAACAGTCTCATTAGATATAAAACTGTCATGGTTTTCATTTGATTATAGGACCACCACACATGCAACTGAAGGGATAACATCAGCAGAGTTGGTAATGAGTAGAAGACGTCTTACCAGGTTAAATATGATCTTCCCGGATCTTGGGAGAGATGGTGAAATGGCATCAGGAACACCAGTGCTGGACCCAAGACTCCTCCAAGCTAAACAGACAATTTACTAGAGAGGATGAAGTTTGGTGTAAGAATCATGGGTCAGTGAGGTCAGGGCCAGTGGTGTGTAAAGTTCAAGTTGGTGCAACTGTCCTGAACAAGCTCGTGGACCATGTGAAAGCTGTGAACTCACAAACAGTGTAGGAGCAAAATGTGCCCTGCTTCTCAAAACAATTGGAAAGGCTGCCGGAACCTATGGGTTCACTCTCTCCGTCAGACTTCTGAATTCGAGATGGACATACCTGCATCGAGACTTTTGCCGATTGAAGAAGAAAGTGATTTTCTATTGAGGTGCTCCTGGCACAAGAGGTGAGCTCCACTGCATTACATGCCGCCCATATCAGATGCCGAGTTGGAGGAACCTAATCCAGTGCTAAAACACCCCAGGAAGCTCTCAAGAAAAAGAATTGGCCTATATCCTTGGACTCAGAGTGGGTGGGATGCAATGATTGCAACCAGGTCAGCCAGCTGGAGCACATAGAATATGAGTTCCCTGATTGGGGCATTAATCTGGTCCAATTAGAGAGCCCTTGCTGACAGATAATAAGTATCAGAGATTCTGACAGTCTGGGTGCTAACCTTTTGTGCCAGATGCACTGTGCCAGAGTCAAGGACTTTCCACATGTAAATAAAGGGTGACTTAGTGATGGGACACCAGTCTCTGTGGAGTTATTTCACCAGGGAAGCAGAAACTCCAGGTGTAAGAAGTCCCAGATCCACCACTGCTGATATATGCTTTGTAATGGGCTGTACAGAAGTTCCACAATTCAACAAGCCTCACAAATGATAGAGACCCAGTATCCCTAGGACCCTGCTATTTTTTCAGTGGGTTGGAACTACGTGGTGTGAAATTATATGTGAAGTTTCCTTTGAGTGAATAATCATGCATTTCTTCTGTTGAACTTTATACTTCATTAAGCTCAACCCATATAACTAGGATCAATAGGTTATCTTATCCAAAGATACTTCACAAGTGTTAAAGCAGTGAAAATATACTAAATGAATTTAAAAAGAAAATTAGACATAATGATTCTTTTATTATATTCCTGTTGAGGATAGCTGATTTTCACTTTTCACTGCAATTTGACAAAATTGTACAGTTGTTTCTACAACACCAATACAGCACTCACTCTCTGCTTCTAGATTTGAATTTGCCTTCAAAACAATTCAGTTATGGCTGAAAAGTTCTTCCACAGAATCATTCTGTTTTCATTAAAAATATAAAGTTATAGTCCAATTCTGTCACGTACACCATGTATTCATAGTTCTGGTTCTCCATTCTTCAAACTTTAACGGTACTGAATAAACAGACCACTGTTAGTCTGCTGCACTGAATATGTGGAGCAGTTAATGATGTGTTGATTGCCTCAGACTGTCCTCCACTTATGTATGAAAACAAGCTGACCAAACTAGTTGTTCTAAATTGCCAAATTATTTTGGCTCAGATATATTCTCTATCATGAAATTTTGTGCACATGTTTAACCCATTTGTAGATTACCTTCATGTTAAAGCAGGCTTTGAATGGCCAGTAATTATACCACTACGTTAATAGGTACAGCAAGCAAGGTAAATGTGATGTTATCCTTTATTACAAGGCATTGGGAGAATAAGAGGAAGGAAGTCTTATTGCAAGTATGTGGGGCTTTGGGGAAAGTTCACCTGGAGAACTGTATATAGGTTCGGTCTCCTTGCCTAAGGATACCTTACAGTGAATGTAATGGACATTCATAGAGTCATAGAAATGTATGGCACAGAAACAGACCCTTCAGTCCAACCAGACATCCTAAATTAATCTAGTCCCATTTTTTCAACACTTGGCCCATATCCCTCTAAACTCTTCCTATTCATATAACCATCCAGATGACTTCTAATTGTTATAATTGTACCAGCTTTCACCACTTCCTCTGGCAGATCATTCCTTATATGCACCACCCTCTGCGTGAAAAAGTGCCTCTTAGATCCCTTTTAAATCTTTTCCCTCTCACCCTAAACCAAGTGCTCTAGTTCTAGACTACCTCCTCCCCCCACCCTCACCTCCACCCCCAGGAAGAGACCTTGTCTATTTACCTTAGCCATGCCCCTCATGATTTTATAAACCTCTAGATTGATTTCTGCATTAAGAGAGCTAGAAAGTCAGGAGGTGAATTACTCACTGCAGGGTTTCTAGCTCCTTACTTGTCTTTTATTACAATACTTATAACGCTAATCCAATTCAGTTTCTGCTCAATGATAGCTTCCAGAATGTTGTTAATGGGAGATTCAGCAATGGTAATGCCATTCATTGTCAAGGGTGACAGTTAGATTCTCTCTTGTTGGAGATGGTCATTGCCTGACACTTTTGTGGTACAAATGTTATTTGTCAGTTGTCAATTCAAGCCTGGATATTGTCCATGCCCAGTTGCATTGGACTTGGACTGCTTTAGTATGTGAAGAATTGCAAAAACTGCTGACCATTGTGCAATCAGTCAACATTCCATTTCTGATCTTATGATGAAATGAAGGTGTTTTGATGAAGCAGCTGAAGATGGTTGAACATAGGACATTACCCTGAGAGGAACTCATACACAGATTTCCTGGATGTCTGACCATCAACAATCGCAACATCTTTCTTTGAGCCAGGTATGACTTCAACCAGCTGAGAGTTTCCCTCTGATTTCCATTAGTTTCAGTTTTCCCAAAGTGGCTTTGATGTCAAGGACAGTCACTCTCACATCCCCTCTGGAATTTAGCTCTTTTGTCCATGTTTGAAGTAAGGCTGTAATGAGATCGGGAGCTGAGTGGCCCTGGTGTAATACAAATGAGCATCAGTGATCGGGTTATTGCTAAGCATGTGCTGTTGATGGCACTGGTTAATTAAACCTTCAATCGCTTTATTGGTAATTCAAAGTAAACTGACAGGGCAGTAATTGGCTAGGTTAGATTTGTCCTGCTCTTTGTGTACAGGATATTCCTGGACAATTTTCAATGTCATCAAATAGATGACAGTATTGTAGCTATTCTGAAACAGCTTGGCTGGTTTCATACTATTGCCAGAATATTGTCAGGGCCCATAATCTTTGCAGTATCCATTTCTTTATATCACATACAGTCAAATGAATTGGCTGAAGACTGGCATCAGTGATGCTGGGAGAACTCCAGCTGAAATGGATCATCTAATCAGCAGTTCTGGCTGAAGCTTGCTACATTACTTCAGCTTTATCTTTTGCATGCGGGCTCCCCTATCATTAACTGTTGGGGATGTTTGTGGACGCCCCCCGCCTTTCTCCAATGAGTTGTTTAATTATCTGCCACCATTCATGATTGGATGTGACTAGACTGCAAAGTTTAGATTAGATGTGTTAGTTTAGAATCACTCAGCTCATTTGCTGCTTATGCTGTTTGGGACACATGGAGTGCTGTTTTGTAGCTTCACTAAGATAACACCTCATTTTGCCTGGTGCTGCTCCTGGCATGTCCTCCTGTACCCTCCATTGAACCAGGGGTGATCCCCTGGCTTGATGGTAATAGTAGAGTGGGGGAATATGCTAGGCAATGATGTTATTCATTGTGATTGAATACAATTCTGCTGGTGGGACCCAGGGAGATAGAGAGGAAACAGATCAATCTGAGACTGGTACAGTTGAGAACAGAAGCAAGTCAAACAGTCAGGGCAGGCAGGGACAAGGTAGGACTAATAAATTAAACTGCATTTATTTCAATGCAAGGGGCCTAACAGGGAAGGCAGATGAACTCAGGGCATAGTTAGGAACATGGGACTGGGATATCATAGCAATTACAGAAACATGGCTCAGGGATGGACAGGACTGGCAGCCTAATGTTCCAGGATACAAGTGCGACAGGAAGGATAGAAAGGGAGGCAAGAGAGGAGGGGCAGTGGCATTTTTGATAAGGGATAGCGTTACAGCTGTGCTGAGGGAGGATATTCCCGGAAATACATCCAGGGAAGTTATTTGGGTGGAACTGAGAAATAAGAAAGGGATGATCACCTTATTGGGATTGTATTATAGACCCCCTAATAGTCAGAGGGAAATTGAGAAACAAACTTGCAAGGAGATCTCAGTTTTCTGTAAGAATAATAGGGTGGTTATGGGAAGGGATTTTAACTTTCCAAACATCGACTGGGACTGCCATAGTGTTAAAAGTTTAGATGGAGAGGAGTTTCTTAAGTGCATACAAGACAATGTTCTGATTCAGTATGTGGATGTACCCACTAGAGAAGGTGCAAAACTTGACCTACTCTTGGGAAATAAGGCAGGGCAGGTGACTGAGGTGTCAGTGGGAAAGCGCTTTGGGGCCAGCAACCATAATTCTATTAGATTTAAAATAGTGATGGTAAAGGATAGACCAGATCTAAAAGTTGAAGTTCTAAATTGGAGAAAGGCCAATTTTGACGGTATTAGGCAAGAACGTTCAAAAGCTGATTGGAGGCAGATGTTTGCAGGTAAAGGGATGGCTGGAAAATCAGAAATGAGATAACAAGAATCCAGAAAAAGTATATTCCTGTCAGGGTGAAAGGAAAGGCTGGTAGGTATAGGGAATGCTGGAGGACTAAAGAAATTGAGGGTTTGGTTAAGAAAAAGAAGGAAGCATATGTCAGGTATAGACAGGATAGACCAAGTGAATCCTTAGAAGAGTATAAAGGCAGTAGGAGTATACTTAAGAGGGAAATAAGGAGGGCAAAAAGGGGACATGAGATAGCTTTGGCAAATAGAATTAAGGAGAATCCAAAGGGTCTTTACAAATATATTAAAGACAAAAGGTTATCTAGGGAGAGAGTAGGCCCCTCAAAGATCAGCAAGGGGGTCTTTAGGTGGATCCACAGAAAATGGGGTAAATACCAAATGAATATTTTGCATCGGTATTTACTGTGGAAAAGGGTATGGAAGATATAGACTGTAGGGAAATAGATGGTGACATCTTGCAAAATGTCCAGATTACAGAGGAGGAAGTGCTGGATGTCTTGAAACGGGTAAAGGTGGATAAACCTCCTGGACCTGATCAGATGTACCCGAGCACTCTGTGCGAAGCCAGAGAAGTGATTGCTAGGCCTCTTGATGAGATATTTGTATCAATAGTCACAGGTGAGGTGCCGGAAGACTGGAGGTTGGCAAACGTGGTGCCACTGTTTAAGAAGGGCGGTAAAGACAAGCCAGGGAACTATAGACCAGTGTGCCTGACCTCTGTGGTGGGCAAGTTGTTGGAGGGAATCCTGAGGGATAGGATGTACATGTATTTGGAAAGGCAAGGACTGATTAGGGATAGTCAACATGGCTTTGTGCGTGGGAAATCATGTCTCACAAACTTGATTGAGTTTTTTGAAGAAATAACAATGAAGATTGATGAGGGCAGAGCAGTCGATGTGATCTATATGGACTTCAGTAAGGAGTTCGACAAGGTTCTCCATGGGAGAGTGATTAGCAAGGTTAGATCTCATGGAATACAGGGAGAACTAACCATTTGGATACAGAACTGGCTCAAAGGTAGAAGACAGAGGGTGGTGGTGGAGAGTTGTTTTTCAGACTGGAGGCCTGTGATCAGTGGAGTTCCACAAGGATCGGTGCTGGGTCCTCTACTTTTTGTCGTTTACATAAATGATTTGGATGCGAGCATAAGAGGTACAGTTAGTAAATTTGCAGATGACACCCAAAATTGGAGGTATAGTGGACAGCGAAGAGGGTTACCTCAGATGACAACAGGATCTGGAGGATCTGGACCAGATGGGCCAATGAACTGAGAAGTGGCAGATGGAGTTTAATTCAGATAAATGCGAAGTGCTGCATTTTGGGAAAGCAAATCTTAGCAGGACTTATACATGAAATGATAAGGTCCTAGGGAGTGTTGCTGAACAAAGAGACCTTGGAGTGTAGATTCATAGCTCCTTGAAAGTGGAGTCGCAGGCCAATAGGATAGTGAAAAAGGCGTTTGGTATGCTTTCCTTTATTGGTCAGAGTATTGAGTACAGGAGCTGGGAGGTCATGTTGCAGCTGTACAGGACATTGGTTAGGCCACTGTTGGAATATTGCGTGCAGTTCTGGTCTCCTTCCTATTGGAAAGATGTTGTGAAACTTGAAAGAGTTCAGAAAAGATTTTCAAGGATGTTGCCAGGTTTGGAGGATTTGAGCTATAGGGAGAGGCTGAACAGGCTGGGGCTGTTTTCCCTGGAGCGTCGGAAGCTGAGGGGTGACCTTATAGAGGTTTACAAAATTATGAAGGGCATAGATAGGATAAATCGGCAAAGTCGTTTCCCTGGGGACCAGAACTAGAGGGCATAGGTTTAGGGTGAGAGGGGAAAGATATAAAAGAGACCTAAGGGGCAACTTTTTCACGCAGAGGGTGGTACGTGTATGAAATGAGCTGCCAGAGGAAGTGGTGGAGGCTGGTCCAATTGCAACATCTAAGATGCATTTGAATGGGTATATGAATAGCAAGTGGCACAGTGGTTAGCACTGCTGCCTCACAGCACCAGAGACTCGGGTTCAATTCCCGCCTCAGGTGACTTTGTGGAGTTTGTACATTCTCCCTGTGTCTGCGTGGGTTTCCTCCGGGTGCTCTGGTTTCCTCCCACAGTCCAAAAGAAATGTGCAGGTCAGGTGAATTGGCCATGCTAAATTGCCCATAGTGTTAGGTGCTGGGGTAAATATAGGGGAATGGGTCTGGGTGGGTGCGCTTCAGCAGCTTGGTGTGGACATGTTAGGCCAAAGGGCCTGTTTTGACACTGTACGTAATCTAAGAAAAAATCTAATCTAAGAGTTTGGAGGGATATGGGCCGGGTGCTGGCAAGTAGGACTAGATTGGGTGGGATATCTGGTCGGCATGGACGGGTTGGACCGAAGGGTCTGTTTCCATGCTATACATCTCTATGACTGTATGCTACTGATGTTTCACAATATTTCATGAATACCAGTTTTTAAGGTGACACACCTGTTCCAAATATATCCCATTTAGTATGGTGGTAGTGCCACACAACATAAAGATGGGTATTTTCAATGTAAAGATTGGCTTTTGCCTGCATAAGGATTGTGTAATGATCACTCCTACTGATCTATGATAAATAGATGCATCTGTGGCCGGTAGTTTGGTGAGGATGCAGTTAATTATGTTATTCTGTCCTGTTAGTTTCTCACCACCTGCTGCAGACTCAGCCTAGCTATGTCTTTTAGGATGTGACCAGTTCTGTCAGTAGTGGAGCTAGTGAGGATTGCAGATGCTGAAAATCAGAATTGAGAGTGTGGTGCTGGAAAAGCACAGCAGATCAGGCAGCATCCAAAGAGCAGGAGAATCAATGTTTCGGGCAAGAGCCCTTCATCAGGAATGAGGCTTGTGAGCCGAGGGGATAGAGAGATAAATGGGAAGGGGTGGGACTGGGGGGAGGGTATCCGAGAGTGCGATAGGTAGGTGGAGGTGGGGGTAATAGCGATAGGTCGGAAAGGAGGGTGGAGTGGATAGTTGGGAAGCAAGATGGACAGGTAGGACAGGTCATGAGGGCGGTGCAGGGTTGGAAGCTTGGCACTGGGATAAGGTGGGGGAGGGGAAATGACGAAACTAGTGAAGTCCACATTGATGCCATGTGGTTGGAGGGTCCCAAGGTGCAAGATGAGGCATTCTTCCTCCAGACGTCGGGTGGTTAGTATGTGGTGATGGTGGAGGCTGCTGAGCCACTCTGTTAATGAACAATGTACCTACCTTGAGTACATTCTGTACCCTTGCCACCTTCAGTGCTTGCTCCAACTGAGTTCAACATGGAGGAGTACTGATTGATCAACCAAGAAGAGATGGTATGTGGTAATCAGCAGGAGATTTCCTTGCCCACGGTTGACCTGATGAGACATCATGGGATCAAGAGTCAATGCTGAAGACTCTAAAGGTACTTCCCTCCTGACTGTATACAACTATGCTGCTACACTAGCTGGGTCTGTCTTTCTGCAGGATCTGACTGTGTCAGTCTGTTGCTTGATTATTCTGTGCATCAGCTCTCCAAATTTTGGCTCTATGCCCCCAGATGTGGAAAAAGAGGACTTTGCAGAGTTGACAGAGCTGAATTTGTCATTGCCTTTTCTGGTGCCTAAGTCAACATCAGGTATCTGTCTGTTTTGTTCCATTTTCAAGACATTTTAGATTTATACAGCTTAGTGGAATGCTAGACAAAAATCGTTGCTGTTGACTTGGAGCCGTCACATAGGCCAGATTAGGCAAAGATGGCATATTTCCTTACCTAAAGGGCATTAGTAAACCAGATGGATGATTTTTATGACAATTATTAGACTTTTAGTTCCAGAATTTATGAGTTCAAATTTCATCACCTGCCTTGGTGAAAGTCAAACGTGAGCCCCAGAGTATTTTTAGGTCTCTGGTTTACTAGTCCAGTGACAATATGCTATACTATCACCACAATGAAAGATATTTACCTTTTAGCAAGCATAAATGAGACACATTGCGAGTCCAACAGATCATCTTAAATTGGTTGTTAGAGTCATTTGTAACACATGCATGATTGTTCATCAAATACTGTCTGACCACAGAATCATATCCATTGTTAGACATTATATTCTGAAGCAAATATAGAAATTGCTAGAGAAATTCAGCAGCTCTGGCAGCATCTGTTGAGAGAAAACACAGTTAATGTTTCAAGTCCAGTGACCCTTCATCAGAGCATTCTGAGTTTTGCAAGGTTTATAATACAAGGAGTTGTTCTTTAGGCACAAAGAACATATCTAGAACTTGTACCTTTTTTGAATTAAGCAAATGCATGGAGGGGTACAGCTCTCTGATACATTCTACATGGCAATGTATCCAACCAATCTGAGTTAATATCTTTACCAGTCAGCTGCCTTTCTCATACAATATAACTTGTTGGTCCCTTTGAAATTTGGCATTCTTGTGCCTGTCCCAATTTCCGAAATGAAAAACATTGACAACATCTCTCTTTTTACCAGCATTCTCAAGTTCTGTCCTATCAGCACTTTTTTGCAACTTTTCAGCCCATCTTTTTCACAGTTCCCCACATGACATATCCATTCTTAACAATAACTCTGATTGTGATTGAATGCTTTGTTTGAAAATCCAAGAAAAGATTTGCTCAGAGATTTCAAAAATAAGTGAATACAAATACATAAATGATTAAAAGTAACAGCATAAGTTGATAAGGTCATGAAAAGAGCTAAGTGTTGCCAACACTTTCTAAAATAGAACAATAAAGCAAGGAGGTAATGCTAAAATTGAGGAATTCACTTGACTGAATGATTGAATGCTTGCCTCGAAGTCAGAGGATTGTTGGTTAAATCCCATTCCTGAGTTGCCTGCATGTTATTTAGGCTGGCATGCCAAGTGTAATACTGAAATATTGCTGTGTGTTTGGAGCTGATGTCTCTTGCAAGAGACAGTAACATGTTGTGTGGG
Organism: Chiloscyllium plagiosum; assembly: GCF_004010195.1. Classification (NCBI taxonomy): domain Eukaryota; kingdom Metazoa; phylum Chordata; class Chondrichthyes; order Orectolobiformes; family Hemiscylliidae; genus Chiloscyllium; species Chiloscyllium plagiosum. Next base: position 4,599,239 of record NC_057737.1, on the reverse strand, counting down.
AGTTAAAGATCCTTTGCCACTATATGAAGAAAAGCAAGGGAATTCTGTTGGTGTCTTGGCTAACATTTATCATGCAAAGAACAATTATTGGAATACAGAGAAATTCAGAAATGAAAATCAAACGAGCAACTTAGGCAGATTTCCAGTATGTTAGAAGCATCCCACACATGGACTCCCTACAGTGCAGGAAGAGGCCATTCAGCACATCAAGTCTGCACTGACTCTCCAAAGACCATCTGACCCAGACCCAGCTCCCAGCCTTCTCCATAACCTCATATTTTTCTGAGTTAATCCATCTAACCTGCACATCTTTGGACTGTGGGAGGAAACCGGAGCATGTGGAGAAAATACATCAGACATGGGAGACCATGCAAACTCCAAACAGACAGTCACCTTAGGCTGGAATCAAACCTGGGTTCCTAGTGCTATGAGGAAATAACAAAGGAATAATGAGAGAGGAACACACCACCCACCCGTCTGAATACAGCAGATCTTTCATAAGGTTGGCATTTGTTGTCCATTCCTAATTGCTCTTGAACTGAATGGTTTTCTAGGTCATTTCAGAGAACAGTTTAGGGTCAACCGCATTGCTATAGATGTGGAGTTACATATAGGCTCGGCCAAATAAGGATGGCAGTTTTCCTTCCCTAAAGATATCATGAACCAGAATTTTTTTTTAAAATGACAATTAGTGGCATGATCATAATTTACTAAGACAAGCTTTAAATACCAGATTTTTCAAAAGAAAACGTTGAATTTAAATTCCAGCAGCTGCTATTCTGGGGTTTGAGCCCATATTCCCATAATATTAGCCCTGACCTCTGGATTACAGCTGAGTGACATTGCAACACACCAGCACCTCTTAACATTTAAATGACTGGAAATAACTCTGCAAAGTAATGCACCTCAACATCCTGTAGTAATCCTGGGATCATGGACAAGCCAAGGAACATTTACTATAAGATGCACATTGTCACCTGTTATCACAATATTTGATCTGCATAACATACAGCACTATTGCAATATACTATAATCATTACAAAAACTCCCAATCAATTTCCAATCAATATGCCACACCTTTTATCAAAAATTATCCTGATAACTGTGGATATTCCTCAATATGTCTAAGTGTCTGTAATTCAAACAATTGAAAATCCTGAAGCAAAAAAACAGAAATTACAGGAATATCTCAGGTTTGGCAGCATCTGTGGAGAGAAAGGAGAGTTAACATTTCAGGTTCCAGTGACCAGAACTGATGTTAGCGAGGAAAAGATTGTATATATGTTGAAGATGGGAGGGGGGGAGGAGTAAATGATAAGTGGAGGTGGAGCCCAGAGAGAGATAAAAACAGCCCCTGTAGACAAAGGAGTGTGTAAAGGTCAGTCTGCAAGAATCAATAATGGGGAACATTGGTGGCTGACAATGGGTTATCAGGCTTGCTGCACTGCTCCAGTGAAAGTCAGCACAAGCTGGAAGAACAACACCTCAACACTCTGCAGCCTTCAGGGCTCAATATCAAGTTTAGTCATTTTAGAGCCTGGCTGTTACCATACACAAGCCATTGTCAGCCACTAATGGTCCTCATTAACAGCTATGGATTCTCCCAGGCTGACCTTTCACCCTTCTTTTGTCTGTCCAACTGTTTTTCTCTCTCTCTGGACTCCATCATTGCCTATTGTTCACTCCTTCCCCCTCCCCTGACTTCATCTCCAGTATATACACCAACCTTTTCCTAGCTACATTTAAGTTTGAAGATGAGTCACTCAACCTGAAAAGTTAATTCTGTTTTCTCTCCACACTTGCTGGCACACATGCTGAGGTTTTCCAGCACTTTCTGTTGTTGTGTTTGTTTTTCAGTATCTTCAGTTCATTGGGTTCTTTTGTTTATTGAAAATCCAGGCCCACCTTTGCCCATTATGTCCTATCTATCTAAACCTAGAGAGGTTAGGTGCAGGTTAGCATGGCCCTTTTAATGGACAAGGAATATTCTGGAATTTAAGAATAATACAAAACAGAATGAGGCTTTTTAGCCCACCAATTCTATGGCAACTATTCAAAGAGCAACCTGGTTATTTCAACTTTCTTTTCTCCCCAAATCTATGCAATATTATTTCCTACAAACATTTACTCCATTCCCTTTTAAAATGTACTATTGAACCTGCATCCATTATTCTCTTCTATACCCTCTCCAAAATCTTCACATGGAGTTTAATCATTTACATCCATGTAATTTTTCAGAGCTGAGTATTGGTAGGGACTTCCTAGTCAATCATAGCTTTGACTTCCAAGGTGATCCAGAACAAAAATAAAAATTATCTTGGTTATGGGCACAGTTTACCTGTCCATATTCCATTTGTGAAGAACTTGAATAGTCAACTATTAGGAGTGGCCAGGTGGTTTGTGGAACTGGCCTGGTTAGAAAACCAGATGATCCATGTCTGGCAAAGTATTGATTTGGTCCTGAGCTCTCACTGGTATATGTGTCATACCACCATCTGGATTTGAAGTAATGTTTCTTACTAATATCCCAAGATACATGGCCATTGCTTCTTGTTAAGTGCCTGGAAAGTATCGCTTTGCTCCCTCAGTCAGTGGGCAGCAAGTAGAAGAAATCTTTGAGGAGCAGCGTGATGAGTAACACTACTTATTACAAAATGTGTGGGTGTGGTATGTGGTTGTATATACTGTACTGTAGCGGGAGGAAGTGCCTATGTTGTAGGCATTGCAATTCTGAAGAATAAGGCAGAAATGTTTGGATACAGGGCTCAGTAATTACCAATATGCTTTGTGCCTCTTCTTCCAGGCAGCCACTAGGGCTCGTAGAATCCAACACAAATCAACACCTGACTCAATATTTGATCTTCCAAACTATGAACAATTCCCTTTTCAACAGTTATTCTTGTTAAAGACAAGTATTAGATGTCACTTGGTAGTTATGATGTGAAAAGGAAGGTAGTATTAACGTTTCGAGTTTTTATTACCCAGAGTGAGACAGCCGAATTGAAGGGGTAGTACTCCACATGAGCTTCATAATTCTCTTTGACAAAAATGTGTAAAATGCAATTAATATTTTTATCTGGCAAAGTTTCTATGTAGCCTTCCATCAGGGGTCATTTTCCCATTTTCAGCTAAAGTGTTTTGTCAAGTGAGATTCATGGCTGGTCCTCTAATATTTGGAGTGACTTTTCTCACACAATCTTCTGTTCTTCACCTTATTAATTATGTAACTGGGCTCTTTGGTGACCTTCTTGGGAATCACATTGCAGGAAAGATGGAAATGCTCATCATTCAGGACCTTGTGGTTGCTGGCACCATAAGTAAAGCCAAGCTGTGCACCTCTTCAGTCAGGAAGGATCTTTCACATTTGATCATTATAACTGAACACATGGCCTAGAAAGGAAAGCTCACAATCTTATTTGTGGACAGGACCTACAGATACTGGTGAATGACATAGTGCAAGAAGAAGGTAATGAATTCCTACACACTTTGTGGGTAAGCGCCACCATCTTCTCTCTGCTACCTCCCACTTAAAAGGGCATTATTCACTGTACCTCTGCTGCTGCTGACCCATCTTAACTTGGTTCATGGACGACTAATCTCACTATTGTAAGTACCAGGTCCATTTAATGGCCCTCATCTACATCATCCTCCCAAACTATTAACTCTTCCTGCCCTCTGTGCTTCATTCACTCTCTGGGAGCACCTCACCACCTCTCCTGCTCTTTCATCCACTACCATGAAACTCGATTCCTTCCTTTCTCTCATGTGAGGGATCATTTATTTTTTCATTTTGGATTATAAATTGGAAATTGGAAGTTGTACACTGCTCTTTAGCTTAAGATATGCTGTCAGTTGTTCATTTACACAGTTACGTGATGTACATTTTACTAAAAAAAGGTTATATTTCGTTTTGGAGCCCTGCAGTGGATTTACATTTGAAACACAGTAACACCAGGATTATTTTGTGATAAGGAAAAACTGCCAAGCAACAACCTTCAGACTGGTCTAGTTGTAGTTTATTTGATTAGAGACCTGTTTGTGCAGTGCAGCCAGAGACATCCGGAAACCAGAAAATAGTGAACATCCCTGTTTCCCTTTTCTATATGTGAAAAGACAAAGCGTGGGACTTCCCAGGCCCAGAAAGAATTGGGCTATGATGAGAAATTTGAGGGAAACTCGAGAATTCATGTGAGGTCTTTCTCAATGTTGGGAGCAACAAATCACACTTGCCAAATAAGTTCCCTTCATTGAGCTGAGATTCTTGCTAGTAAGCTGCGACAGGCCTATAAGCATGATTATTGCTCATTATCATCCTCGTTAATTCCGTAATCTCACCTCAATAATACAATAATTCCCATTCCTCCTGTTGGCTCAAAACCAATCACCAAGAATATCTGACATGTAAGCTAGAGCAGATACCTAGCAACTTCAGCTCTATGCATTCTTCTTCAGACCTCCACCTTGGACACGCAACACCAAGTTCTCTGGACTAATTTCTTGGGCAACGACGACATACACCCCACTGTCACGGATGCTGGAATCCAACACGTGCAACCTTTTCCGCAACATTGTGGCACATTTCCACTCCACTCACAGTATGCTTCTGCATTTTAATGAGGCACTTCTAAGCGCACTGGCACCTCATTGCACTGCAATGGGGAGGAGGTGGTGTAGTGGGATGGTTACTGCCTAATAACTGAGACCCTCAGTCCAATGTTCTGGAGACATGGGTTCAAATCCGTTCAAGACAAGTAGTGAGATTTGATTTCAATTAAAAAAGCTGAAATAAAAAGATAGACTAATTATAACTGCCATTGATTGTTGTAATAGGTGAGGTTCTGAGGAGGGGAACTTGGCAATCAGGCTGAACCTGGTTTTAAAGTGTTCATTCTGATCTGGGGTTGCATTCTTTGATCTGCCAATTGCTAAAAGTGACCAATGAAAGGAAATTGACTGTAGCCATTCCTGGAGTGATTGCCAAAAACACAGGCTTCATTTTTGCCCAATGGGACGCCCTTCAAGGCGAATCATGCACCTGCAGAATGCAAATTGAAATTATTTACGATCCTATCATCATGTAAATGAAATGCATGCAGTTTGCAAGTGTGTTGGATACCAATACTGGTCAAAAACAATGTCAACCATGTCACTGATCCTTGCACATTGCAAACAGACATTTCTTTGAAGCAGAAATAATCACAGACAATCTTGATAGAGGCACCTTTGGCCACAATGTACACATATGTGCACAGAGCACAACTGAAGTGTAAATATAATGCAAGTCTCTTTTGTAAAATAAGCCCTTTCATGGATGATGCAGGGCTAGAAGGAGATAGGATCAGTGCTCATGCAGCCCACACACTTTGCTGCTATAAATTTGCCACATGACTGGTGATATGTTTTTTAGAATAAAATCCAATGTCAAGGTTCCAAGATGAGTCAATATACAGCCCACTTTGTTGGAATGTTCCATGTCCTATTGTAAGTTAAGCCTTGATTTATAAGGGAGGTGAATGCTGGTGTGAATATAGGAAGGACTAAGTACGCACCAATCAACCCCACCACCCTGTAGCCCAACATTTCAACTCCCCCTCCCACTCCTGCCTCTATTCCTGATGAAGGGCTTTTGTCCAAAATGTCGATTTTCCTGCTCCTTGGATGCTGCTTGACCTGCTTTTCCAGCACCACTATGATCTAAACTCTGGTTTCCAGCATCTGTAATCCTCACTTTTGCCTAAGTACGCTAAATATTGAGTCACTTGAGTTAATCAGAATTCAACAAAATTAAAGCAGCTTGAACATGAACAAGAACTGAGGTAGAGAAGAAAAGGAAATTGCAAATGAAAAGGATGGAGAAGAAAGGATTTGAACTTGAAGAAAAGGAATGAGAAAGGGAATTTAACAGGCTGAACTTAGAATTAAGCAGAGAGAGAAGGATAAAGGAAAGAAAAAAGACAAAAGCTAGTGAATAGTGTCTTTAAAAAAAAAGAGAATTAAGATGCCAAAGAAGGCTCTGATGAGGAAAATCCTACTCCTACTCTGAAATCCAGTGAAGAAATATTTAAGTTTGAAAGACCCTACCAAAATTTGAGGAAAAGAATGTGTAGGCATTCATTATTCATTTGAGAAAATAGGAAGACAAATGAAACTGCCCAGTTGAAAGTGGATGTTGCACAAGTTGAACACTTTGACAAGAACGTGAAATGAAATTTAAAGTCAAAGTTAAAAATCACACAATGCCAGGTTATAGTCCAACAGGTTTATTTGAAAGCACTAGCTTTCGGAGCGTTGCTCCTTCCTCAGGTAGCTGATCAGTGCTCCAAAAGCAAGTGCTTCCAAATAAGCCTGTTGGATTATAACCTGGTGCTGTGTGATTTTTAACTTTGTCCACCCAGTCCCACACTGGCTCCTCCACATCATGAAATTTATGCATCACGATCAAAAGAGTTTGCTTTTAAATGTCCAGCAAAATCCTTCACATAATCCCTAGAGTCTGAAAACAGGCTATTTGGGCCATTAAATCCACACTGACCTTCCAACAGCATCCCACGCAGACCCACCCCATCCCTGTAACCCTGCATTTCTCATGGATAATCCACTTAGTTTGCACATCCCTGGACATAATGGACAATCCACCTAAACTGCACATCTTTGGACTGTGCAAGGAAACTAGAGCAAACCCACACAGACATGGGGAGAATTGCAAGCTCCACACAGCCAGTTGCCTGAGGGTGGAATCAAACTGGGACCCTAGCACTGTGAGGCAGCACTGCTAACCACTGAGCCACCACACTGCCATGCTTCCTTGGTCCTTTGATTTACAGTAGTCCTTTCACCAATTCAGTCCATAACAAAAATAAAGTTAAATTTTAAAATGTGGTCTTTACAACAGGGAAAAGTTGAGGAAGCAGCTTAGGTAAACTTATATTGAATTTGAAAGGGGAAAGCAAAGGTGGATCTGGTGCATTTTGTGTAAATTCCATGTCTGGAACTTATAAATTCATTACCTTTTGTAATGAAAACCCATTAGGCCAAAACGTTGCAATTGCTAGACAGGCCACTGTAATGGCTGATGATTATGCACTGATCTATGAAACTAAATCTGACACTCCCATGAACTTGAAAAAGAAGAAGGTGGGAAAATAAATGTAAGGCAAGTAGCCAGGGCAAAAATCAGAAAGCAAGGAAAACCCAGATATCTTCTCAGGTCAGAAAGAAGATGCTGATAGTGGAAATTAAGTTAAGGGACTAAGTGTTTCTATTGTCACAAATTGGGATCCTTGTGTTTAGATTGCTGGAAGTTATGAGAAAAGCTCATTAGACTTCTTGGGAATTATAATAGTGAATTCTGAAAAGGGAGTCACAAGGAAAAAAACTGTGGATTAAATATAGCTTTAATTAGAACAGGAAACCAGAGATAAACGCTGCTATGACTGAAGGAGAAATGAACATGCTAGATGATAATTAAGAAGGAGAAAGTGAGGACTGCAGATGCTCGAAATCAGAGTCGAGAGTGTAGTGCTGGAAAAGGACAGCAGGTCAGGCAGCATCCGATAACCAGGAGAATCGACCTTTCAGGCATAAGACCTTCATCAGGAATGATGCTTGTGGGTCAGGGCTGTGAAATAAATGGGAGGAGGCTGGGACTGGGGGGAAGGTAGATGAGAAAGCAATAGGTGGATGAAGGTAAGGGAGAAGGTTATAGGTCAGAGGAGGTACTGATAGGCAGTTCTGGAGGGCAGTGCCGAGTTGGAGGCTTGGGATGGGAATAATATGGGTGGGGGGGGGGAATGAGGAAGCTGTTGAAATCCACATTTATCCCGTGTGGTTGCAGGGTCCCAAGGCAGTATATGAGGTGTTCCTCCTCTAGGCGTCGGGTGGTAATGGTTTAGGCCAGGACCTGCATGTCCTTGACGGATTGGGAGGGGGAGTTGAAATGTTCAGCCATGGGGTGGTGTGGTTGGTGGGTGCAGGTGTCCCAGATATGTTCTCTGAAACAATCCGCAAGGAGGCCTGTCTCCCCGATATAGAGGAGACCAGACCGGATGCAACTGATGCAGTAGATGACAATGGTAGAGGTACAGACCTAACGCATCTCTTCCAGTTCACGCACAACCCGCCCTTGAACCCCACCCCTCCTAACGCAAAAGAACAGAACGCCCTTGGTCCTCACCTTCCACCCCACCAACCTCCGCAAACAACGCATCATCCTCTCCCACGATCGCCAACTCCAAATGGACCCCACCACCAAAGATATATTTCCCTCCCAACCCCTATCAGCATTCCGAAAAGACCATTCCCTCCATGACTTCCTTGTCAAGTCCACACCCCCCACCAGCCCATACCCTACTCCTGGCACCTTTCCCTGCCATCGTAGGAAGTTTAAAACCTGCAGCCACACCACTCCCCTCACCTCCATCCAAGGCCCCAAGGGATCCTTCCACATCTGCCAGAAATTTACCTTACCTCTACCATTGTCATCTACTGCATCGGTTGCATCCGGCCTGGTCTCCTCTACATCGGGGAGTCAGGATGCCTTCTTGTGGATCGTTTCAGAGAACATCCCTGGGACACCCACACCCACCAACCACACCGCCCTGTGGCTGAACACTTCAACTCCCCCTCCCACATGCAGGTCCTGGGCCTCCTCCATCACCAAACCATTACCACCCGATGCCTGGAGGAGGAATGCCTCATATTCTGCAATGGGATCCTGAAACCACATAGGATAAATGTGGATTTCAACAACTTCCTCATTTCCCCTCCCCTCACATTATCCTAGCACCAAGCCTCCAACTCAGCACCACCCTCTGGACCTGTCCATCACTCTCCCCCGACCTATCATCATCTCCCCCACCTTTATCCACCTGTAACTTTCTAGCTACCTTCCCCCCAAAGCCAACCCTCCTCCCATTTAGCCCTGACCCACAAGCCTCATTCCTGATGAAGGGCTTATGCCCGAATCGTTGATTCTCCTGCTCCTCGGATGCTGCCTGACCTGCTGTGCTTTTCCAGCACTACACTCTAGACAGATGAATGATTAAGGCTTTATATCAAAATGAAATGTATCTCCTTTTTTTCTCCAAGTCATGCAGCCCAATTCATAACTAACAGACCTGGGAGTTGCTCAAACTCTTTCTGGAGAAAGATATAGTTTTTCCTCAAGAGTGCATTCAAAGTCCATGTGTTGCTCAACAGAATAAGTGGAGAGTACAACCCAATTATATTGTACAGAGTGCAACTGGAGTTTGACTTGTTGTCTGGAGCAGTGGTAGTAGGAGTTGTTAAGAAATTACCTGTGCATGGAGTTGATTTACTCCCAGGTAAATGATTTGGCTCGAATGAAAATTACCTCTTCACCTATAATAACAGAAAGTCAGAGTGAAGTTTCATCTTGTGTAGTGAACAGGGAAATGGCTAAACAAAGCCATCACCAAAGGTTAAACTAATGCTACAATGGTACAGTGTGGCTAAAACTTTCTTTAAGGATGGGGATAATTCCCAAGAAGTGTTTGGCATGTCTTTATTATTTGAGGCTCAGAAAGCAAATCCAGAATTAAGAAAGCTGATACAGCCAGCTTACACTAAGCTGAGTTCAGGAAAGTTCATTTTATTAAATAAAAACTGAGATCTGAAGACGTCCTCACAATTTGCAGATGAAGAATTGACAGTAGTGCATCAAATAACAATTCTGCCCAGACGTTGCAAGGCGATATTGCAGGTAGCACATGAAATTCCGCAGGTAGGACATGTAAGAATATAAAACTCAAGCATCAATAAGCAGACTGTTTACCAGCCAAGACTTCACAACGATGTAATGCAGTTCTGTAAAACAGGCACCTTACCAGTTTTTGAAGAACCATTCAGTAGAAAATGTTGGACCATTAGCCAAAATGGAAATGGAACACTCGAATATTGTTACAGTTATGGATGTGACAACTTAATTTCCAGAAGCTATTTCTTTAGTGGCAATTACAGCTACACCCTCCTCCTGCAGTAGTCAGAATGATCATGACCTGTAAACACCCAATACACCAGAGCTCCCAGTCTCTTCTTATTCAGACACAATGTATCTGCATGATCCATGCCCATCGTCCACACAAATCTCTGCAGAGTTGCCCCCAATAACTGGAATGATTCTCTCAGCAACTCAGTGTAATGAATGCTATCCCCAGACTCGAGGTCCCTACTTTCCCCAGGAAGTCATCAACTGCCTTACTGATAAGCCCAATTATTGCCCAAACCCCCAGAACTGACCACAGCATCTCAACTGTAATTTCTGGACTGGTTGCTTTTGATCTTCAGAACTGACTGTTGCTCAATCCCCAGACTGCAATTATACAGACCTCCAGCTTAGGTCAGATCATGCACCTGACTGACTGTGGCTAACCACTGGACTGGAATCTGCTGAGGCCGTAGATTGTTCAGTGCTCCCCAACATGATAATGTACCTGCCTCTCCACTAAACAGCAATGCAAGACACGAGGCTGGCACCCTGTAACTGAGCACTGAAGAGCCTGTGCACTAAGGAAGAAATGTGAAGTAGATAGAGGCTGGCAGTCTCTAAGTAATAGTATGGAAGTAAGCAGAAAGAAAGAAAGCTAAGAGCTATAAGATGCATCCTGTCTCAATATTTCCAACTCAGGATGGGGAGTGGCTTGGGGTGGAGGATGGAATTTACAACTAAAGCATTGCAACAATTTGCATGTTTCAGTTCTTTTTTTAAAAAAAAATTAGAAATACTTTTTAAACATTTGCTTAAGAATTCATAATTTTAAAATCATTTTAAACATTTATAAATATATGTATGAACCTTGCATTATTCAATGGATATATACACTTTCTAATCCTGCTAGCTGAAATCAGATACATCAGAAATGAAAACCTCAGAACTCATTAAAAAAGCAATGTTTCTGCTTGCGTTTAGCAAGTGGATGAGGCACTTGCTTAAATGGACCTCATGAACAAATTAAATTAGCCTTCTAAAGGACTCTGAATTATAACTGAGAACTATACAGGCAACTGATTATGGAGTTCCCACAAAGATAAAGCAAACCAATTGCTGGTCTTCAGACAGAAGACAACCTCTAATGTAAGCAAAACTTTCATTTATGGGACAAAGAGGAATATAAATGAACCTCCCAAGTCCAACATGGAAATTTGCATCTTCCTTCATGCTGGACTCCACTCTTTTCCACTTCCTATTCCTTCCTAATTGTTCCATGTTAGAAGCCTTTCTGTGCCCTCTTCCACCCACTGCAGATGGGAAGTAGACCAACAGCACTTAAAAGACAGCTAGGAGTTAAGATATTTTGAATCTAAAACACAGGCCAGCTAATGCATTTCTTATTTGTCTTGACCAGTGTCTTATTAAAATGGCAGAGTTGAAGTTGATTACAGTGTATCTGCCTCATGTTCATCACCGTTATTTTGTCTTTGGCTTGATTTTATAAATTGCTAATTACTATTTCTTCTTAATCCTGTAGGTCTGGTTGGTTCCTACAGCTGTTTGGCATTGCCCATTGCTTAGAATTCCTGATACCACACTGGCAAAATGAGAAAGGAAGCAGTAAAATCTGACACAGAAAATTGGCTTTTACTGTTGTTTCTTCACCTAGTCAATTTCCATATATGAAGCAGATCTTTTATCTGCAACAGACATCTGATGGCTATGTTTACAGCCTATGTTTTAACTTATGTGGTAAACTTACAAGCCTATAAAAACATAAGTAACAAACTCACAGTTTCTGTAATTTTCAGATGACGATAAAGCCGTTGACTTAATTTGGATATTAGAATTCAATCCTTTAGCTGTTCTTTTTCAGATGCATTTTACTGTGTGATGACAAATTTGAATACTTCAGAATCAGTGCTATTAGTGAAAATGTCCTGGCACTTTTGTCACTGGAGTGTGTTTTGAATTGACTGTGACACCTGATTCTCTCAAAATGAATGCAGTACCCTAGGCTGTCAGCAAACAGAAATGAATGTCAAACTAAGCCAGGTTATGAAAAATCTCTGGAGAACATACGGTAATTGTCCTTTGAGAATATCCATACTGTATATCCTTTAATCTGGTTCAATTCAAGTTCTAGTCATTTCAATTAACCCTTTCAGTATCAAAGATTTATTGCACACTTCTGTGTTAACTGGCAGTTGCTTCTTGTTGTACCATCTCTATAAATGTTATGGGATATTACACTGTGAAAATAGCAACTTGCTTGAAATATTTGTATGAAATGTCTTCACCCTCTCCTCAGATGGCCATGGACTGAGAACAGGTTCAATGTCCCCAACAAAACAGTATCTCAGAAATTGGATACATAATTCTTGTTTTTTCTGATAACACACCTGGTGCATACTGCAGTGACTGTCTGTTTAAAACAATGAACTAATGAAGAAAAGGGCATCAATAGGATTTATGTGGAATACTGCTATCTAGTCCTGCATTCATCACCCATATTAAAGTGTCTGTACCAAATATGCAAATTTAAAGTCAAAAGCTAACACCCCATTTTAAAGTACTCAACTATTTATTCTTTTAAAATCTCATTGCTCATATTCTTTTTCATGTGAAATAGAAGGGTAGCACATTCAGCTAGTGGGCCTACACACATTTCTGTAGTCAGTATAAGGACAGGTGTAACAGATTATCAGATCATGGAATTGGGTCAGGCACTTGCAGTTTGCAGTGTCCAAATTATGCAGCACAGCAATTGACCAAGGCTTCTCCAACACTTCCTTCCAAACAAGACACTCATCATCCAAAAAACAAAGGTGTTATGAGTTAGGAACACCACCAACAACAACAACAACAACAACACCTCCAAATTACACACCATCTGACTTGGAAACATAATGGTTCTTCATCACTAAGTCAAAATCCTAAAAGTACTTATCTATGGGAGTACCTTCACTGTGTAGACAGCAATAGTTCAAGAAGAGCTTAAAAAAGGCAATAAGTGCTGCTTTTACCAGTGGAACCATGTTCCATACTTAAAACTCCTATAATCAGATAAGTGATTGTTAGTAATTAGAGGGAGATTTGAAATACAAGCATATGAACAAGGTGGAGAAAGTGAGGACTGCAGATGCTGGAGATCAGAGCTGAAAATGTGTTGCTGGAAAAGCGCAGCAGGTCAGGCAGCAATCCTGTTCCCTGGATGCTGCCTGACCTGCTGCGCTTTTCCAGTAACACATTTTCAGATATGAACAAGGTGCAGAAGTAGGACATTCAGCCACACAGCCCACTCCACCGTTCAGTAAAAACATGGTTGATCTGAATGCATCCTCAAATCTGCACTTTCTCCCACTCCTGATAACCTTTTGTTCCATTTGTAAGGCAATCTACCATTGCCTTACAAATATTCAAAGTCACTTCTTCCACCACCGTTTCAAGAATAGAGTTTAAAAGACTCATGACCCTCTCAAAGGTGAAATTTCACCTCAACTCTGATATAATCGGGCAACCCCTGACTTTTAAACAGTGACCCTTCATTCATGATTCTCCTGTCAAAGAGAAAAAAGACCAGCTTAAAATGTATCACCGAGTAAATCTAAAGTTTACTGTGTGAAAATAACAGTGGTTGGTTTTCGATTCTGTTCAGCTATACATGTTGGATATGCCCAATATACTGAAAATTGGGAGAAAACATATATATGTAAAAGTGATTATGATTTCACAAAAACAAAATCATTTTTACAAGAAACCAAAAATAATCAGGCATTAACAACATAGTTGGTCTGCTGGGTATTTTGTTTACATTAGCTGCCAAAAATTTAAATTGGAGGAATAATTCTGAAAAAGTCACAAGGTCAGTTGAAATGGAAAACTTTTTCTGGCCTATTTGATCCCATTGTTTCTCAAAGTCAGCTTTCCCATCCCCAATTAAACTTTTAAAGAAGTATCCACTTGTATGTTAGCCTTAATTTATCATTTCATCTGAAGCACAGCCTTCATTGTGAACTGGACGTGGAATAGACAGATCTTTATTAAGAGACTTGGCTAGAACTGTTTGGGTGAGTCAATGCATAAACTGGGATGGGGATAGGTGTATTCATGGTGCATGAGGTGCTTGAAGTGTAAAATGAACTTTGTTCTGATCTCATCGTGAATGAATGTACCATGTCCAAATCATTTGCATTTCCAAAGAGACTTCATATCCTGCGCATCTTGGTTGCTACAGGAAAAGTTGTGGGAGAGCAGTGATAAAGAAAAGTTTTGGTATTGCAAAAAGGTAAACATGTATAATAATAGAGAAGAAATGCATTGAAGGAAAGGCAAAATGAAATAAAAGCTAATAGTTGAAAATAAATAAATATTTCAAACCAACTCTGTGACAACTTTTAAGTATCTAATATCAGAGGCCAGATGAGCCAACCTGTTGTGCAGCTGTTTTGTTTGCCCAAGTTGCACTAAGGGAAGGGTAGAACAGAAAGGCATAAAATGTAGCTTGGTTCCATTCAATAACATTTAAAGCTTTAATAAGGCTTTTATCGGTCAGAAACTTGGCCACCACAAGGTAAGTAGCATGTATTAATGACTTATCCTCGCTCAAAGTATAGCTCCCCACTGGGATGATATGATCACTTCATTCTTTCATATATACTACATGATCTCCACACACCCCATTACTCAATTTCCAAGGTTTTCATGTGGAGGATGACTTGTTTATATAAGAAAAGCTATATAAATTAGAACAAGCACTTTCAACTTTGGGATTAGATACTTTAAATGACACTTAGTTTATGATGACAAGTTTTCATTGAGTACAATATCCTTCTACTGTCATTGAAATCCAAATAGATCAGACCAAAGAGGGTTAAAAAGTTTGAATTAGCTCTGCTATTGTTCAGTTGAGTCATTCAGACTAGGAATGTCCCAATCTCATCCCTAATCTGTGTCATATCAGCTATTCTCAATTGGAACAGAGGTAATGGACCCAGAATAGGCCTTTCCATTTCTGGGATAAGAAAGGGAAAATCAACGTTACCCTATTTCTAACCACAAAAATGACCCTACTAGAGGTGCAAGGGGATTCTATTCTGCAAAAATTGTACATAGCAACAGGTCAGCCATTTCAAAGAAGGTGAGAATATTGGAGAAAAATCTAGAGAAAAAAACTTTAAATGTTGTACATTAGTTTGCACGGTATTTTGTTGTTGCAATTCATACCTTAATAATGAGGCAGAGAAGAAAAAGAAGCAAATCTTACACTCCAGATTCTATTACTTAATGGGACAACCAGCCATTCAGGCGGAAAGATAGATGGCTTGAGAATTGGCTTGGCCAGTCATGTGAAGACATCAGAAATTCACGACATTGAGTAGACATCAACCTCGAATCAAGGGACAGCTGACAATGACAAGTTACCACATTGCAGTTAGGTTTAAGCATACAGTCTGGGGGAGATGTTAAATGATGCAAGAGGAGAAAGCTGTTCCTGACATGCAACATTTTCAAGCATTTCTTAGTGGCTAATTTACAAATTGGCATAGTCTAAGAATAAGTTTATTGCATGCAGTCATTGGGTAGAATTACACTGTAAACTGCTACTCTTGTAGTGTAATCTGGAGTTTCAGTGCATTTTGTTCCTAAGTTGATTTACTTCTTGATTCTGGACTATATTTATAGGATAAATAACATCAATGTGAAGCAAACCACAACAACATCACCACTAACATTTAGTTAGGGAGTCTTGTAAATTACAGGGAAACAGGAGAAAAAGGGATCTAAATAGGAAAAAAGAAACAACAAAAAAAAAACTACAAATCACAATCTATTGACCAGTCCACTTTCTTACATATGACTTGTTGAAACACACGTAATTGAAAATTTACTTCAAAGCTTTATGCAAACATCTTGACTAGTGGTTAGTTTCTATTCTTGACAAAATAAAAGTCACAGGTTACAGAGGAAAACATTTTTAAAATGTTTATTAATCCCAAATATCATAAACGCTAAAAAACGTGACCAGCCATTTGTGTATCTTTTGAACCAAACTACATACCTGATTTGTCTCGGCAAGTGGCAGCTCTAGTAGGGTCATTAATCTTTCGAGGTCACCAGAACACAAACTTTTACAAAATCGAGGATTCCAACATCCAGCCAATCATACAGATCAAATTTTGGATAATTAAGGTGACCTATGCTGCAGTGTGATCTTGAGAGCCTCTAATGAAAACCATGGAATTATTATTTGGTCCAGTTCCATTGGGTTAGTTTGTTATTGCTACTAGTCTGGCCAATAGCTAGCTTCAGGGAAAGAGCACTAGAACTAGAATCTAATTAAAGAGTTTTGAATGATAAAGCGTGTCATCCCTCACTGAGTAAGTGATAGCAATACTTAATCAGATTCAGAGAAGTACAAACCAATGCTATCAAATCTGCCTTGCTGGAACAGCTGGAAGAAACCAGTGGCACCTATAAAAATCAAGCCACAGCCACTACAATCCAATACTTCTCAGGTGAATGAGCTGGCAGTGAATGTCAAGCTGCATTAAGGCTGAACTCACTAAGGCTGGTCAGGCTCAAATTGTTTTATCCTTCTGACCAAAGCAGGAAGTATAGCTAGCTTCAGTAGCACTAGGAGGGGAAACATTTACATAAATACCTAAAAAAATGCAGTTTTATCAGCTTTGAAATGATTGTAAATATTTTTTCCATCTCTGACTGAGATCATAAAGAGGTTAAATTGTGCAGAGTGCAAATATTGGAAACAGTCAAATGTTCTGAGTATTGGTCGTTCACTGAGTTATTCAAAAAATACAATGTTCTTACATTTAGGATATATAAAATATGGTTAAAATAGTGGCCCTGGTCTCTGATAAGATATAGCACCCACTGAACAAGACTCTTGTTGAATCAAACTGTTCATAATTTGAATATTGGAATTGTAATCACAACACTTCATATTGAGTTTGTCACATTTAATGTTTTTTCTCAATTGAAAATTAATACTTAATTTCTGGTCCCACACAGCCCTTCACCAATGTGTGAAACTGGAAACAATTTAACTTATGTGCTCAGCTTGGGTTCTGATCCCAACACATTTCTGCCATTGGCTTAGAACAATTTGTGACTGTACAATAATATTTTATTGGCTACATTTTGCAGCTGAAATGGTTTCTGCACAGTCCTTAAAGTTGAACCATGGAAGTCATCACTCAATTAATCCACCAGATAAGTCTGTCATAATTTTTTAAAAGTTTTTTTAATGCAACGATCTGACTCTGGTATAAATAGGCAGGTTGGGCATTTGCTGAATATGATATTCACACAGCTCATGGATCTGATAACATATTTCTGAATGTGTTAATGTACTATTCCACCAAGTTTCTTGTAAAATACATCATATACAATATGCCCCCAGCACATATCCTATATATGCATATTTAAAGCTGAATATAATGTGTTGAGAAAAAATGTTTATTACTGCATAGCATATTCTTCTATTTGGTCAATATTGTTGACAGACTCCTTAAAAATTTTAAGGTAAACAGACTATTTACAGGTAAAACCCATGGCAGAGAATATACAACATATTGAATTATTATTTTCAGAATGCGTTGTTTCTTAAATTTAATTTGAAGCAGATGTTTACTGTAATGTTACATTATTTGGTGGAGAAATGTAGTTTCTTAAGCAGATATAATAAATGTAATGGGATAGGTTGTCTCATTGCTGTGTACGTTCTGCTTCATTTAGGAAATGCGCAATGTTTGAGCAACAAATTCTTCATTTGTTTGACTGTATTGCTCATGAAAACTGAATGTTGATTCTGCTAACACTACACTGCCTTGTCCAGCACTCAAATGTCAATATGTAATAGTTATCGCTGTACAAAGTATTGCTAATTACCCAATCAGTCATCCCTATAGGTCCATGCCAGTTAATGTTCCACGCATTTCTCCTTCCACTTCTTCATCTAACCCTATTCTACTATTCCTTTATTCCTGCAATAGTTACTGAGCTTCCTATGAATGCATTCTGACTGCTGTTTGGTTAATGAAGTTTGATTGACCAATGCAAGTTGTGTTGCCTGGTTTTGATTTAATCAGTTAATTAGGACAGCTACCAATCCTTGCAGTAACTTCATCCTAACCATAGTCCAACCAACAGCAATCTCTTCCCAAGCTGTATAATTTGATGTTTAATTTCCACGTTGTTTTCTTGTATTTCAGTTCTGATGAATGCAAAATGAAAAGCTTTAACTTCATGTCATTTTAGCAATGTTTAAGTCTGTAGTACCAAGGATTCAATTGACTAACATGGGAGGATTCAGATTTGCCCAAGTGGAATCTATGTGTTCAAAGGGAAATGTTAAAAAATGCTATTTTTGAAGCCCTCGTCTGTACTTTTTTTAAGTGTGAACTTAAGAAATGGTAATTCTAAACCTGTTTTCATTAATATGTATGACATTTTGGCAGGCTTTTAAATTAACAATCCCAACAATCCTCCTGAGCTATTCAGCCACACCAATTTGACTTTTTTAAATTACCATGTGTATATAACTGCACAAAATAATTTAGAGGAGTTCACACATTTGAACAAATCACTTGAATACTGTAAAACAAAAAAATTTGGTCTTTAACCCCCAGCAGAAAATGTTTAGTTTTTCTCTCATAAATATCAATATAGAGTAACACAGCATCATATTAGGATTTTATTATGACACTTATTTGCATATGCTTCAGTTATTTATTATAAAATTTCTACCCTTGTTTTCAAATTACTCCATGGTTTCACCTCACCACCATCCCAAGTTTGTAATCTCTCCAGCACTAAATCCTCAGTGATTTCTGTAGTTCCCTCTCATATCTCTAATTTTTATTTCTCCAGCATTGATAGCTGTACATTTATTTCAATTTTCTAAGCTCTAAAGTTCTACCTCTAATCATCTCTGCCTTTCTACCCCTCTTTCCTTTTCTAAGACACTCCTTAAAATTTCACTCTTTGACCAAGCTTTTGGTCACCTGTAATAATATCTCTTGGCCCAGTATCAAATTTTGTTTGACACTGCTCCTATAAATGTAAATGTTTGAGAATAATATATTTTAATGAAACAATAAGTAATTTTCAGGTTGAAAATGATGGTGAGATAATGATGGTATGTAAGTCATTGTAGGAATACTATAATACCTAGGGCATGTTACCTATTGGAACTGCCAATGGTTCGTTTTATAACTTACGGAAAGGTAAGAAATTCATTGATCCTCACTAATACACTGAATTGCTTCCTATCAACAGCTCATGGTTAAAGATTATCAATTTTAATTTTATTTTCTTTAATATGTTTTCTTCTACTAACACGTAATTGTGCCCTTTCAGCTACACATACAAGCAGTTATTAACAATCAATTGCTGAAAACATCCTTGTGATTTTAATTTTCAAAATATTGTTCACAACATTCTCTTGCAGCTGTATTTTAAACCTATATGAAACACTGTACTGCGCAGCATTCCACTTGCAAATTAAGACTGATATTTTTGGCATTTTAATTAATATCATGCGACAAAATACAATTGCAGATTTCAGCACCAGTATCCCTATTGATGCCTTTTTTTGGGCTTACTCATGGTACAAACCGTCAGTTTGGCCACAAAACAAGAATGATTGTGCTTCAAAAAAATGAATCAATTTCAAACTATGGTTGTACATCACAGTGAATGAAAAGGCACTATAAAAATGCAAGTTCATTCTTTTACCATGCTGTGCAGTACCGAATGCATGAAGAGCTCAATGAAACTATTTTATGGAAGCATCCTATCAGTGCAGTGCAAGGAGCACGATTGAAGAATTGGCAGCAAACTATTGGCTTGACCTTGCATGGCATTGCGCAGCAATTGTACTTTTCATGTCAGTTTAATGTTTGCGGAGCGAATTAAGCTGTTATTTTAGTGATTGAATATGGATCAATTGCTATGGTGTCCCCTTTCAGTAGTCTCATAATGTTGTACAATTGTAAGAGAAACTATGAAGCGATATTGGCCAGTTCTGTACAAGAGAGAAGGGAAGAACTGAGTTTGAATCCAACACATCCATCTTGTGGTACCTTCTTTCAGAGATCATTGCACGAGCAGAAGGTTATTTATCCACCTTTTTCGTTTAGATAATGTATTGAGTCACAAAGAAAGGACGTTTTACAATGATTTTTGTGCAGGGTTTAGAGGAACAAATTTATAAACAATCTATTTACAGTTTCACCACTGCTAGCATACAGGAAAATATTCCTTCTCCCAAAAGTGCCTGTACATTTCACATTTTCCTTACTTAGAAGACTGCATAGTATCAGAAAATAGTTGAAGAAAGACTGTGAAGAACGTGCACTGAAAAGCAACTTTTGAAAACATGATTGAGAGGTTTAATGGATGTCAGCAGTTGGAAAGTTAACTGACATCTGACTGTACAGAATTGTTACGGGGTTAAGCACTAAACTATAACGTCAGTTGAAACACAAAGGTGTTAGGCACTGGTGTGGCTTAATAAAATGTTGCAAAGATTCAGCTATTATCTGAATTTAGGATGGTGTTTCTGAAAAGTTAATCTAAAAGTGCTTCACATTTGTAAACCACTATTTACCAAATTGGTTCACTGATTATGCAAGTTTGATAAATACTCCTTTTTCTCAATGTTCTCTGCATCAATATTGGAATCTCACCTCATTGTTTACACAGGTTTTACACTGCAAACAACTGATTACCCAAGTTTGCAAGCAAGTGAGTTTTCTTAGAAACTGCATGTAAAAGGCTGTATAGTTATGTCAAATTATGCACATGAAAATGGCTAGTTTACATGGGTAATTAAGCAAACAAATATATATTTGGTATTATTCAGTAACTGGACACTTTTTCAAAGGTTAAATAACAAAAAAAAAATAATTACAAGTTGGTGCTTCTCACAGTGCAGTGGATTCAGTCACAGTCACACTGCATTACAGAACACAAGGACTTTGGTTCTTCCCCGCGATCCTGGTGGCCCCACAAACAACAACCAGGGCCAAGCAACAGAAAGTTCTGGGTTTATGTGATCTCAGACCCAAATGAGGAAGAGTTAATTGATAAGCAAGTTGCTTTCTTAAGAAGGATTTTGCTTTCCCTGGGGCCAGTTCAGTGCAGCACTGGCAGACAGCTGGCAGCAATTTTTGCAGAATGAAGCACAACATGAGCAGGCAATAGGAGATGGGATGGGTGGAGATAACCCCAGCAGAATAGGGGCTAGGTCGGAGAAAGAAAAATTTTAAAATGATTACAGCTCCAGCCACTGAATTCACAGTCATCAAAAATTATTCATAGATAGATGATTTTAAAATATGATACTGCTCTTTATATATTCCACTATTGGATATAAGCACAAAATACTTGTCCAAAATAGCGCTGTCCATACAAGGATGTGCAGAATGTTTAGACTTCCCAGTCTAGTCACATAGAACTTCACAATAGGAGAGTACTGAAGCATTGCCCATTATGTATTTTTAAGTTTACTCAACGCATCTTTGCAAAAAATGTTTTTACATCTCCTCAACATTGAGCAAGAATTGCATAATCTAAACAAAGTAGTGAAAAGCAGGAGTATTCTTGGAGTACTATCCTGAAAGTCAATAATAAAATATCTCTAGTTTAGCAGAGTCAAATTGAGAGATAGTATCGAGGCAACTTCAAAGCTTTTGCAGTGTGAAATCTATCTGCCTAACATTAGAAATCCAAAACAGTTTCTGCATCCTTCTTATTAATACCGCTTGGTTATATCAGTCTGAGTCAACTGTCTGTCCAGTTTGTCACAGGCCCCAAACCAGAATGGTATTGGGTAGGTAGCTCCCTTGGTAAAGATAGGCTTTGTGAGAAAAGGAATTCCCGAGTGTTCTGAGTGTGAGGAGAAGGTGGCACTCTCTCGTGTGGTGAGAGAGGAATTCTGTCCCGTGGAGAACATGAAGAAATGGGTACCCGTTGTCGAACCTGGTGTTGAGGTGGCGAATGATAGCCACTGAACTGTGAATCACAGGGAGGCTGTGTGCTCTGTCCTGGGATGGTAGAGAGGTGGGGCATCATGGCTGTGGTGGTGAAGTGAGCTGAGAAATGCTGATAAGGAACAGTTTCCATGGTCTGAACACTGCAGTTACCATATGGTGGTACTGAAGCCCACATATTGCAGTTTAATGTTTGAGGAGGATGCTCCTCGGCAGCAGCTCCTCCAGGCACATCACTTCCAGCAGTGGAAAACATGCAGGCGTCCCTTAGATCGGCCTCATTTCGATAGGATGGGCTCATCACCTGTTGGTCATATGGCGGCGGACGAAAATAATGTTCTTCAGCAATGGAAGTAGGGGCTTCTAGAAAAGGTCGCTTACACGACAGCTCTGGATGACCATGGGCTTCTGAAAGGAGGCAAAAATATGTTTATCATTGTCATTAATCCCATGGCAGGACAAGAAATCACTACAGACACACCTTTCTGCAGCCACATGGCAGTGATAGTCATATATTAAAGCAACACACCACTGAAAATACTATTTATATTTGAATCTACTAATGACAAATATGTTGTTAAAAATAAGATCTATTTTTAAAATGTTTCCTTTTATAATTTCTGCCCATCTGTATCTTTCCCTGTTATCGATTTTTACATTTCTTTGAGAGAGTTTCATGATGATCACGGTGACAAATCGTACCATTGGGAATTAGAATATATTGCCATTTCAAAATGTTTGATACTGCTACTCTAACCTATTAATTCCTCATTTCATAAACTCCAATTATGACTGACAGATAAAGAGTTATGTGGTTGTAACTGTGACTCACTATTTAAGGATTGTATATAAGATCGATATCCATCCTTTAAAACTGATTAGCTGGACTGACAAATTATAAACCTTTTATTTTATTTCCTTATACCTTAACTGTGTCTATCAATCCAAGTGTGAGTAGGGTTATGATTAAAGAAGATTCGGTTTAAATCTTAAATATTAATTAGATTACTTTGTTATTTATCTTTGTCCTGCTAGGGTTGCAATATTAGTAATAAGTTGTTAATTTCAGTTTAAGTTATAAACAAGGTGTCCAAAATCTGCTACTCATAAGATCTGTAACAATTGAGCGATTTTGAGGATCATTGAATATTTTCATTTCAATGCGTTGCGATCCAGTGATAATGATGATTCCATTTGCTATCCCTAAGTCATAACAAGGGAGAGAAACAAGAGTTACCATGTCAAGTCCAAAGAAGGTTCAGAAAAAATTTACAACAATATTGTCAGTGTTGAAGGATTTGAGCTGTAGGGAGAGGCTGAATAGGCTGGGGCTGTTTTCCTGGGGTGTCGGAGGCTGAGGGGTAACCTTACAGAAGTTTATAAAATCATGAGGGGCATGGATAGGGTAAATAGACAAAGTCTTTTCCCTGGGGTGGGGAAGTCCAGAACTGGAAGGCATAGGTTTAGGGTGAGAGGGGAAAAATTTACAAGCGACCTAAGGGGCAATGTTTTCACACAGAGGGTGGTGCATGTATGGAATGAGCTGCCAGAGGAAGTGGTGGAGGCTGGTACAATTACAGCATTCATAAGGCATCTGGATTGGTATATGAATAGGAAGGGATTACAGGGATATGGACCAAGTGCTGACAAATGGGACTAGATTAATTTAGAATATCTGATTGGCACAGACGAGTTGGACTGAAGAGTTTATTTTCGTGCTGCACAGCTCTATGACTCTCTTCGGAACTGAAGGGCTGGATAATAATTTCTTTTATGCTCTTGACAAAGCAAGAGGAGGAGCAAGTAAAACAGACGGTGAAGGTACCTGAGCAAAATACAAATGGAGTGTTAATAGTGGTAAAGGAGAGATTGAGATTCAAAAGTAGTTGTTAATAGTTGGATTGAAAAAGAGAAAATAAGTCAAATCCATTGAACGCAAAGCCAACAATGGCACAGGTTGAGGGAGGCAGTGTCCATGCTTTGAAGATGTTGAGCTCAACATTGACCCTGAAGTGTTTAAGTGGAAAATGAAGAGCTGATCCTCCAGCGTGTGTTTTTAGCTTTAGATTCCCTACAGTGTGGAAATTGGCCCTTCGGCCCAACAAGTCCACACCAACCCTCTGAAGAGTAACCCACCCAGATCCATTTCCCTCTGACTAATCCACCTAACACGATGGGTAATTTAGCTTGGCCAGTTCACCCTAACTTGCACACCTTTGGACTGTGGGAGGAAACCAGAGCACCCAGAGGAAACCCACACAGACACAGGGAGAATGTGCAAATTCCACACAGTCGCTGAGGCTCGAATTGAACCTGGGTCCCTGGCACTGTGAGGCAGCAGTGCTAACCACTGAGCCACTGTGCCACCCATTTACTGGAGCAGTACAACAGGCCCAGGACAAATGTTGGTGTAACAGTAGGTGATTTATTGAATTTGCAAGCAAGAAGGTTGGGGTTAGTCGCATGGACAAAGCAGTCTACATTTGATCTCACCGATGTAAAGGAGACTGCACATGAGCAGAGAATACAGGAGATTAGACTGAAAGAAGCACAAGGAAAATGCTGGAAGATGTGTTTGGGGCCTTGGGAGTGTGACA
The DNA here is from genome assembly GCF_004010195.1 of Chiloscyllium plagiosum. NCBI lineage: Eukaryota > Metazoa > Chordata > Chondrichthyes > Orectolobiformes > Hemiscylliidae > Chiloscyllium > Chiloscyllium plagiosum. The sequence continues at coordinate 4,574,676 of NC_057737.1, read as the reverse complement.
AAAATTAGCAGAAGATAGGAGCAGGAGTAAGTCATTAGATCCCTCAAGCCTATTATGTCAAACAATATGATCATGGCTGATCATCAAGCTCAAAACCCTAATCTTGCCTGCCTCCATAGCCCTTAGTCCCTTTAGTCACAATCCTCAAAACTGCCTCCTTCTGGAAAACATCGTGAATTAACCTCAACTGCTTTCTGTGGTATTAACCTACTGGTATTATCACTGGACTGTTAATCCAGAGACCCAGATCATGTTCTACGGACCAGAGTTTGAATCCCACCATTGCAGATGGTGGAATTTGAATTCAATTTTTTAAAAATCTGGAATCAAGAGTCTACTGTTGGCCATTAAACCATCGTCGATTGTCAGGAAAAACCTGTCTGGTTCATTAAAGAAACTACCATCCTTACCTGGTCTGGCCTACATATTACTCCAGACTAAAGTGATGATGATCCTCATTTAACAAGGTCATGTTGTCCGTGATTTTTTTTTCAGGAGGTCGTAAAGACACATGTTCCAAAATATCTGGGGTTGATCTACTTGAAGAAACTTTTAAGTTTTAACAGAACCGTTTGTGCAATGAAAGGGGAATGGCCAATTCTCCCAGCTCAGCTTTTCTCTGGTTTGGGTTTGGTTTGATTTTAGCAAGAAGTCAGTTGTGAAGATGCTGAACCCAAAGAAGAGGTCCATGCTGATCCTCCCTCTCTCTGACATCTCTGTTGTAAGACCCTGGGTTGGATCTTTCCTTTTTTTCGCAAAAGGGTATTTATAGGGATTGTTGCAAGTATTTGAAACAGCATCATTAAGTTAGGATATTCTGTTGGGTTTTCAGATAGATTATGTTATTCAATATTGTGTTTTTTTTTGTTTGTGTTTCACTTGGTAACCTTGCAAATAAATTCTGTTTTGTTTAAAACTAAGTGGTTGGGCCAGCTGCATCCCTCCTGGAATACCTACATCACACCTGCTTAAAACAACTAGCAAAGTTAGGGGTCCAGGTTACTTTCTTGAAATGTTTTGAGGGGGTATGGCTTGGTCCACAACAGATTGGAAGCTCGTTGCAGGATTTGGTCTACATCTCCAAATTGGGATTTGGGTTGTTGGACTCAAAGGGTGCAAGTGGCAGGTGTTGGTGTCTTTTGTTCCGAGTGTTGAATTTGGTTAGCTTAAATAGTGCTTGAGATAGCAATGGCTCTTTCAGTCACTAAGTGTTTTCTGGGGGTGGAAGCAGTGACTTTGGGAGTTTTACAAAAAGTAATTAAGGCCAAACTGCTGGAATTAGCAGACAAGCTAGGGTTGGAGCTGTCTCCTTCCGTGAGAAAAGGAGATCAATTTACAGCAATAACTCAGCATTTACATTTGCTGGAAACACCATCAGAAACTTTAGAGATGGCTAAAATTCAATCGAAAATGAAGCAGCTTGAGTTACAGGCAAAAGACAAGGAAAGGGCAATGCAAATTAAATGGTTTGAATTATGATTAAAAGCAGAGCAAAGAGAAGAACAAATTGCTTTGGCAGAACAAAAAGAAGAAGAGAGAAATAGAGAATGAAGAGAGAAAAGGATGGAGAGGAAAGGAAGATAGAGAGGGAGTTTGAGCTTCAGAAATTAGCATGTAGACAGGAAAGTCAGCTTAAAAGGATGAAGATGAAGGCTGAAGGTCAGCTTAATGAGGAAGCGAGTGTGAATGAGCAAACCCATGGTAGCCAAAGACCTGGTGAGAAACTGTTTAAATATATTCAAACATTGCCTAAATTTGATGAGAAGGATATGGAAGTGTTTTTCATCTCATTTGAAAAGTGGTGAACAGTGACCATGTGGGTTTTGTTGATCCAAACAAAAATTGTAGGTAGAGCTAGTGAGGTATTTGCATCACTATAAAGGAGGTATCTGGGGTGTATGAGGAGGTGAAAAAAAAATCTTAAGTGCATATGAGCTTGTGCCAGAAGCCTACAGACAATGTTCTAGGAATCTAAGGAGGGACCCTGGTCAATCCTACATTGAGTTTGAAAGGATCAAACAAAGTAATTTTGATAGGTGGATAAGGGCATTAAAACAGAGCAAACCTCTGATGTTCTGAGAGAGACAATTATTTTGGAGGAGTTCAAAAATTCACTTCCTGAAGTATTGAGAACTCATGCGGAAGAGCAGAGAGTTAAAATGGCAAGATTAACAGCTGAAATAGCTAAGGATTATGAGTTGATCCATAAATCAAAATTTGGTTTCCAAAATCAATTTTAATCTGTGAGGAACTTCCAGTGATATATGAACCTTTAAAAGCAAGGTTTAGTGGACCTTATCAAGTGAGGTGAACTATTTGATAAGGACTCCAGACAGAAAGAAATCTCACATAGTGTGTCATGTGAATACGCTCAAAAGGTATTTTGACAGGAAGGAAAGCCAAAGGAGACTATGTCATTAGGTACAACACAGAGTGAAGAACCAAGTTCAGAGGATTCTGAACTGGACATTCCTCAAATTAAATTGGACAATGAGGAAGTTGTCAAAAATTGGGTTAAATTATTGAGTGACCCTCTGGAGGAAAATCGAAATGACCTGAAAGAGTTATCGACAAAAAGGGAAGTACTACCATTCCTGGGATTGAGTGGATTTTATCAAACATTTGTACCAAATTTTTGTAGTGTGGCTGCTTCATTCACTGAATTGCTAAAGAAAGGCCAAAAGTTTCACTGAACAGCTGTCTGTCAGGAGGCCTTTGACAGCCTGGAATCTGTGTTAAGCACTGTCCAGTGTTAGCCATACCTAATTATGGGCCGACTGCCTGCCCCTCTTCCGCGGTTACGTTAGAGCCTGGGTGTCCTTGGAGAAGGAGCACGCGGTGTCGACCAATACCCTGGAGTTGTTCAGGGAGAGGTGGGCGCCGCAGGGCGTGGAGTGCATCATTTCTCCCTCCAACTCTATTTTGATTTAGTCCCTACCCTCCCCTTCACTGTTTTGATCACACAGCACTGCCCTTTGATGTGAAGGGCAGTGTTTGTCACTGGCCACCCGGGTGTTTTCCTATCTTCCTGGTGGTGGAATTTGAATAAAGATTCGTGCACTTTGTGCCTTTCACTGTGTCTCACACCTGCACACACACACACACACCATGGGTGCTGGGGATAAAATAAGCACTACCGCACTTAGGTGGTAGTGGGGGGTTTTTTAAAAAAAAATCAATGCAAGTGATGTGGGTGTCAGCGCTGTGTTCTTACAAGACAACAACAAGATAATAAAAGACCGATTGGGTATTTCTCCAGGATACTGAACATTCATCAGCAGAAATATTTGACAGTTGAGAAGGAGACTTGGAGCTTGGCGTTGGCATTACAACATTTCAATGTTGATGTTACCAGTAATGTATCTGAGACAATCATATACACTGATCATAACCCATTGAAATTTGTGGAGAAATGTAAGGACAAAAATCCCAGATTGTTTAGACAGAGCTTGTTATTACAGCCATTCAATTTGAAAACTGCATGTGACAGGATGAGAAAACATAATTGCTGACTCATTGTCAAGACTTGAATGAGAAATTGAGGCATTTGGTGGCAGGAGTAAAACAGACTGAAACAGAATATAGTAGTGCATGTTTGCATGATTATTGTCAATGTAATGTATATGGATGTTGTAGTGTATGGGTTTTGAAATGAAGCCATCTTTGAATATTCATGGTTCTTTTTTTTAAAGGAGGGAGGTGTTGACAATGCTGCTCCTTTAACAAAGTTATGTTGGGTTTTTCTTTCAGGAGATTGTAAAGACACAGCTTCAGAAATGTCTGGGGTTATAGAACATTACAGTGCAGTACAGGCCCTTCAGCCCTTGATGCTGCGCCAACCTGTGGAACCAATCTGAAACTCATCTAACCTACACTATTCCATTCTCATCCATATATTTATCCAATTAATCTACTTGAAGAAGCTTTTTAGTTAAAAAAAACATGTGCAATGAAAGAGGAATGACCAGTTCTCCCAACTCAGCTTTTCTCTGGTTTGGTTTGGTTTTAGCAAGTAGTCAGTTGTGAGGCTGCTGGACCCAAAGAAACAGGTCCATGCTGATCCTCCCTCTCTCTGACATCTCTCCTGCAGGAACCTGTGTTGGATTTTTTCCTTTCTTTGCAAAGAGGCAGTTATGGGAATTATTGCAAGTATTTGGAACAGCATCACTAAGTTGGGATAATCAATTGGGTTTTTGGATAGGTTACGTTATTCTGCATTCTGTTCTCTTTTGTTTGTGCTTCATGCGGTAATCTTGCAAATACATTCTGTTTTGTTTAAAACTAAGTGGTTTGGCCAGCGACATCATTCCTGGAATATCCACTTCACACCTGCTTAAAACAACCAGCAAAGTTAGGGTCCAGGCTACTTTCTTGAAATGTTCTGAGGGGGTCTGGCCTAGTCCATAACACTAACAACGAAGTGGTTGACTTTTAACTTCCCTCTGGGTAATTAGGGATGGATAATAAATGCTGCCCCAGCCAGCGACGCTCTCGTCTAGTGAATGAATAAAGAAAAAAATCCACAGGCTCACTACACTCTTGGTGAAGAAATTTCTCCTCAACTCAGTCCTAAAAGGTTTACTCTGTTTCTTTGAGTGATGATCCCGAGTTCTAGACTTCCCCACCATCAGGAATATTCTTCCTGCATCTAATCTGTCTAGTTCTATGAGCATTTCATTGGTTTCATTCTTCTAAATGTCAGTGAATACAATTCTAATGGACTCAATCTCTCCTCCTAGGTCAGGAATCAGTTTGGTAAACCAAAAAGATAAAGGGGCATGTGTTCCACTTTCTGTAATTGCTTGGTAAGGTGCCATGGAAGGATAAGAGAGAGTCAGGAGTAATGCGTTCCTTTTCCTCCAACTCTCCCTTTGTCAACAGCATAAACACCACCACTGTCCAGCCCCTTCAGTTCCTAACAAGAGTCTTTGGACTGAAAACATTAAATCTGCTCCTCTCAGCACAGAAGCTGTTGACCTGTTGAGTTTCTCCAGCACTTTCCATATTTTATTACGTGCTAGCTGGTTGGTAAGGCACAGAGCTCCTTGTGAGAGAGCAGTTTGACTGTCTGCCCTGCCCTCTCTGCTGGAAACTGTAGCAGATAGGAATGTGACAAGCGGAACATTATGACAGCACTGTGTCTGAAAAATAAAGTTACTTTTTAAGAAAGTGATGATAGTCGTCTGTAAAAAAAAATCTGCTTTCCAAGCTGGTGTTTATATTGGCTGATGTTCATCCACTTTTTAGGACAACTGGAAGTTTCAGTAATTTATTGCCATTCGTTATCTTGTATAAGTAGAAACAGCTCGTCCAAGTCCAACCAAGCTCTCCGTTATTAAACACCATTGCTGTAAGACCAACTGGCTCAGCATCAATCAACACAAGGAATGCTTATCAGTCCGAGTTGTTAATTACTGACAGTCGGCTTGCAGAACTTGTTCTTGTATTTACCCAGACAGCCTCAGTACATAGATTAATGTGTCACATCCTGACAAGATCGGGCTGCCTTCTCATTTACCTTATCACTCCCTTTCCTCCCATCCACACCATAGTCAAACTACATTTCCTATTAATGTCGGCAGGATAATCACTTCATGCAGACAGACACACCAGTGAGCATGAACTTCTTAAATGCAAATACATACAGCGTAGTATGTGTTCACTTAAAAATCACGCAACACCAGAGGTTATAGTCCAACAGGTTTATTTGGAAGCACTAACTTTCGGAGCGCTGATCCTTCATCAGTTAGCTAGTTATCTGACAAAGGAGCAGTGCTCCAAAACCTTGTACTTCCAAATAAACCGGTTGGGCTACAGCCTGGTGTTGTGTGATTTTTAACTGGATTTGATATAAACAAGACATTGTAACATCAGCCGGATGAAGTCCTATACCTCCACACTGTGCTTCACAGTTCTATTGGCAAAATCGATGTTTCGGACAAAAGCCCTTCATCACGAATAAAGGCAGAGACCCTGAAGCGTGGAGAGATTAGCTAGAGGAGGGTGGGGGTGGGGAGAAAGTAGCATGGAGTACAATAGGTGAGTGGGGGAGGGGATGAAGGTGATAGGTCAGGGAGGAGGGTAGAGTGGATAGATGGAAAAGAAGATAGGCAGGTAGGACAAGTCATGGGGACAGTGCTGTTCCCTAAAGCGCTCTGCTAGGAGGCGCCCAGTCTCCCCAATGTAGAGGAGACCGCATCGGGAGCAACGGATACAATAAATGATATGAGTGGATGTGTAGGTAAAACTTTGATGGATGTGGAAAGCTCCTTTGGGGCCTTGGATGGAGGTGAGGGAGGAGGTGTGGGCGCAGGTTTTACAGTTCCTGCGGTGGCAGGGGAAAGTGCCAGGATGGGAGGGTGGGTGGTAGGGGGGCGTGGACCTGACCAGGTAGTCACGGAGGGAACGGTCTTTGCGGAAGGCGGGGAGGGGTGGGGAGGGAAATATATCCCTGGTGGTGGTGTCTGTTTGGAGGTGGCGGAAATGTCGGCGGATGATTTGGTTTGTGCGAAGGTTGGTAGGGTGGAAGGTGGGCACCAGGGGCGTTCTGTCCTTGTTGCGGTTGGAGGGGTTGGGTCTGAGGGCGGAGGTGCGGGATGTGGACGTGATGCGTTGGAGGGCATCTTTAACCACGTGGGATGGGAAATTGCGGTCTCTAAAGAAGGTGGCCATCTGGTGTGTTCTGTGGTGGAACCGCTCCTCCTGGGAGCAGATACGGCGGGGGCGGAGGAATTGGGGATACGGGATGGCATTTTTGCAAGAGGTAGGGTGGGAAGAGGTGTAATCCAGGTAGCTGTGGGAGTCGGTGGGTTTGTAGAAAATGTCAGTGTCAAGTCGGTCGTCACTGATGGAGATGGAGAGGTCCAGGAGGGGGAGGGAGGTGTCAGAGATGGTCCAGTTAAATTTAAGGTCAGGGTGGAATGTGTTGGTGAAGTTGATGAATTGCTCAACCTCCTCGCGGGAGCTCAAGGTGGCGCCAATGCAGTCATCAATGTAGTGGAGGAAGAAGTGGGGAATGGTGCCGGTGTAATTACGGAAGATCGACTGTTCTATGTAGCCAACAAAGAGACAGGCATAGCTGGGGCCCATACGGGTGCCCATGGCTACCCCTTTGGTCCGGAGGAAGTGGGAGGATTCGAAGGAGAAATTGTTAAGGGTGAGGACCAGTTCGGAAACGAATGAGAGTGTCGGTGGAAGGGTACTGTTCGGGACGTCGGGAGAGGAAAAAATGGAGGGGTTGGAGTCATCACCTCAGGAGAACTCCCACCCACAGCTTCCAACCTCATAGTCAGGAAACCCCGCACTGCCCGGTTCTACCTCCTCCCCTAGATCCACAAGCCTGACCACGCTGGCCGACCCATTGTCTCAGCACGCTCCTGCCCCACTGAACTCATTTCTACCTACCTCTACACCGTCCTATCCCCCCAGTCCATGAACTCCCCACATATGTTCGAGACACCACCCACACCCTCCACCTCCTCCAAGATTTCTGTTTCCCCGGACCCATCGCCTCATCTTCACCATGGATATCCAATCCCTCTACACCTCCATCCGCCATGACCAGGGCCTCCAAGCCCTCCATTTTTTTCCTCTCCCGACGTCCCCAACAGTACCTTTCCTACCAACACTCTCATTCGTTTGGCCGAACTGGTCCTCACCCTTAAGAATTTCTCCTTCGAATCCTCTCACAAAGGGGTAGCCATGGACACACGTATGAGCCCCAGCTATGCCTGTCTCTTTGTTGGCTACATAGAACAGTCGATCTTCCGTAATTACACCGGCACCATTCCCCACTTCTTCCTCCACTACATTGATGACTGCATTGGCGCCACCTTGAGCTCCCGCGAGGAGGTTGAGCAATTCATCAACTTCACCAACACATTCCACCCTGACCTTAAATTCACCTGGACCATCTCTGACACCTCCCTCCCCTTCCTGGACCTCTCCATCTCCATTAATGACGACCGACTTGACACTGACATTTTTTACAAACCCACTGACTCCCACAGCTACCTGGATTACACATCTTCCAACCCTATGCCATTCCATATTCCCAATTCCTCTGCCTCTGCCGTAACTCCTCCCAGGAGGACCAGTTCCACCACAGAACACACCAGATGTCCTCCTTCTTTAGAGACCGCAATTTCCCTTCCCACGTGGTTAAAGATGCCCTCCAACGCATCTCATCCACATCCCGCACCTCCGCCCTCAGACCAAACCCCTCCAACCGCAACAAGGACAGAACGCCCATCAAAGTTTTACCTGCACATCCACTAATATCATTTATTGTATCCGTTGCTCCCGATGCGGTCTCCTCTACATTGGGGAGACTGGGCGCCTCCTAGCAGAGCGCTCTAGGGAACATCTCCGAGACACCCGCACCAACCAACCAAACCGCCCGTGGCCCAACATTTCAAC
>NC_057737.1:4558939-4565909 GCF_004010195.1 Chiloscyllium plagiosum | reverse complement strand
TGTACTCCATGCTACTTTCTCCCCACCCCCACCCTCCTCTAGTTTATCTCTCCACGCTTCAGGGTCTCTGCCTTTATTCCAGATTAAGGCTTTTGCCCGAAATGTCGATTTTGCTGCTCCTCGGATGCTGCCTGTACTGCTGTGCTCTTCCAGCACCACTAATCCAAAATCTGGTTTCCAGCATCTGCAGTCATTGTTTTTACCTTCACAGTTCTATTACTAGGTCCCGTACAGACCCCACATAATGGAACAGAAAGTCAAAACAAAAATGAGAAGAAACACGCTATCATGATCAATGAACCGACAGAGAAAGCTGAAAAGATAACAGGATCTTGATATTTTGCGGGACTTTTGCCAGATTTTGACACGCTCGTTCGTTTTTGACTGGAAAACCGTTCAGTTTAATTTATTTGGCAATTACTGACGGTAAATGTGAATGTTACAGATCTGTCTGTCCACAACAGGGAAAGTTCATCTTATCAGTGATACAAGGGAAAGACGGGATTGGGGTGCGTGTGTGGGTCGGAGGGGGACTTTAAACCGCCCCGAACAGAGGGGGGAAGGCACAGAGCTCCTTGTGAGAGATCAGTTTGGCTGTCTGCCTTACCCTCTCTGCTGGCAACCTTCGCAGATAGGAATGTGACAAGCGGAACATTATGACAGCACTGTGTCTGCAAAATAAAGTCACTTTTTAACAAAGTGATGATAGTCAAACTGAGGGGGTTTGTTGCCATTTTGAGTCGGAATAATTCAAGGTATTAGATTGCGTCAATACAATATTTTACCTTTGCTCATTGAATATGCATTTAAACTCAGTTCCCAGTTACCTCTTGGTTTAAAACAGTGGTAAATGAGCCCCGAGTCTCTCTGCGCCGCGAAGGGACTGAGTGCCAGGTCCTGGGCGCCGGATGAGCTGAGCGGAATGGGCCCGGAACTGTCGTACGGGTAATGCTGATGAGCCTGCGCTATACTGCCTTCCATTTTCGGTGTCAACTGGCCATGATTCGAAATCAGTCTTTGCCGGACGATGCTTTTGGAAATGACCGGATATTCCCTGCGAAGAAAAAAGACACCGGAAGAAATTTGTGTTTATACCAGGTGCAACATTACAGTGGAGTCAGGGCCAAGAGACGGGGGAGGTAATTAGATTAGAGGGTTCAGAGATAAAAGTTTTAAATAAACTGTTTCACTGCAGCGCGATGCATGACTGAGGAACTAAACCCGTGTGTCTGTGGGAGGATGGAATCTGTTTAACCAATTTTATACAACTGTAAACATGGGAACTTTCAGTTAAAGCGTGGACACATTAGTGGTAAGGTTCTTAAATGAGAAGGCGGATTGGAGGAAGGAGACCAGCGGAGTTCCTCGGGAACTGTTCTATATCCATGGCTTCTCTCGGAATTATATTAATAACTCCGTCTCGGGTACAATAAGTGGCACAATTTCAAATATTGCAGGTGACGAAACTTGGAAATCCTGTTAACTGTGAGGAGTGTCATGGCTACATAGGGAGATGGATGGAAAGAGCCTTCCCATGAAATCTCGTGCAGAACAGTATCAAGTGACGCATTTAATCGGAAGAATGAGGAAAAGGCGATGGAAGGTAAAGGCTGCCGTTCTCTAGGCAGAAATGGGTACAGCAAATGCTGGAGATTAGAGTCAAGATTAGAGTGGTGCTGGAAAATCACAACAGGTCAGGCAGCATCCGAGGAGCAGGAAAATCGACGTTTTGGGCAAAAGCCCTTCATCAGCAATTCTCCAGGGACTGCAGTAATAGGCACGGTTCATGCACAGGCCTGTGGCTGGGCAAGTTAAAACGTTGACAAGGTATCTAGAATTCCAAACATTGATTACAAAGCAAGGAAGTTACAACAAATCCTCATTTGTTCTCGCTTCACCTATAATATTGGTTCTAATTTTTCATCCTCTGAGGAACTGTCAGATCAAGCCTTGTGTGTTGACAATTTAGATTAGATTCCCTACTGTGTGGAAACGAGCCCTTTGGCCCAACTAGTCTTGCGCAATCCTCCACAGAATGTCCACAGTGTGGAAGCAGGACATTCGGCCCAACAAGTCCACCCAACCCTCTCAATCAGACTCACCCTCTACCCTATCCCTGTTATCCTGCATTTGCCATGGCTAACCCACCCAGTCTAGGCAAAAGTGAGGACTGCAGATGCTGGAAACCAGAGTTTAGATCAGAGTGGTGCTGGAAATGCACAGCAGGTCAGGCAGCATCCAAGGAGCAGGAAAATCGATGTTTCAGTCAAAAGCCCTTCATCAGGAATAACCCACCCAGTCTGCACATCCTTGGACACTACTGTCAATTTCCCATGGCCAATCCACCCTAACCTGCCCATCTTTGGACTGCGGGAGGAAACCAGAGCACCCGGAGGAAACCCACACAGACACTGGGAGAATGTGCAAACTCCACACAGTCAGCCAAGGCTGGAATTAAACCCTGGTCCCTCACGCTATGAGACAGCATTGCTAGCCACTGTATGGCCTCTAAAGTGAACATTCTAGAAGTTCCTTAACTGCATTTAACTTTGTAACCCTAACCTCACATTCTAGACTTGCAGCAACTGGAAAACCGCTTTCCGTTTGCCCAGTCATGTCCTTTCCGACTTTTTAATGCATCTCTTAGATTTCCCCACAATATGCAATCTTCTGAGACAAATGCTCCAAGTATTTTTTTGCTTTGTTTTGGAATGTTTTCAAAAACAGACCAATCCAATAAATCTGCCTGAAACCGTCTCTGAAGTCTCAAGATCCTCCCCAGAGCACACATCTCAATAATGCACATGGTATTCCAATTGGGATATTATTAAATTTCAACCTTAGTTTGTCATTTCCGATGGGCTGTTATGTTCTATATTTGAGATAAATTCTAAGATTCTCTGTAACAGTCTAATCAGCCTACACCTGGGGGAGATTAGATTTTATATTTGGGTGATGAAAAAGTAATTGAATAAAGGGGGTGGAAGAAACATGTTTTCCACAACCTGAGTTGGGGAATGATCAAATCCACCCGATCTTCAACAACATTGAGAGTTTACTTCAATGGACAGCTTCATCTGCCTCCATCACCAACATCTTTTCAAGGGCAACTAGGGATGGGCAATAAATACTGGCCGGTCAGCGACAATCAGGGTCTGGATGGAATGCTCTTCAGAGGATAGGTGTGGACTCAATGGGCCGAATGGCCAGCTTCCACACTGTAGGGATTCTATGATTCTAACCACCTCGCATGAAGAATAAATACAAGAATAAAAATAATGGTGAACACGCATTACCCCACACTGCCTGACCAAATTCCACCTGCCCCTTTTAAGAGTTTTAATCAACAAGGCAAGGGTCATGGGGAAAGGTAGGAAAGTGGAGTTGAGGATGATCAGATCAGCTAGGATAGCATTGAATGGCAGAACAGTCTCTGTCTGCCGTGACCTCTGATAGTCCTTGAGCCCACGCCCATGTTCGCAACCACCCATGGCTTCCATTCCATTTTCTGATTGAAAACACTCAATGGACATCTTGGAAAAAACAGCATTCCTCCCTGAAAAAAAAATCCCTCTATCTTTTCAGCTGTGCAGGAGTGACAGACGCCAAGAGACAGACCATCACCCCATGGCTGGAAATGAGCAGAACTGATGGAAGGTGCTTGAACCAGTTGGACTGAAAACAACAAATGCTGGAGGTCACATGCATGAATGTTGGCTGAGCCACTGTAACCTCCAGCACATTTTGTTTTCAGTGATGAAGAGAAGATTCATGAAATCAAAACACAGTGACCTCAATCATCGAAATGAAATGTAGTACCTGCATGTTTGTTGCATAACGTACCTCTGTAAACGAGATACGCGCAGATCACTGTCATCTCCCCCTCGGAATCCTTTAGCAAACGGGTTGTTTTCAATTTTGAGCTGGGTAATCTGAGGAGAATACACAATATCTTTATTAACTTGCTGTCTATCAGATTATTTCAGTTTCTGTATGTACATCCAACAAACGGTTCTTGCTCTCTGCTTCCTTTTTCTAAAATATCTCCCATTCAGAGTAACTTATTACTGCCGTGAGGTGTGTGTCAACATTTGTTTCAGTGACAGGCCCGGCTACTCAGCCCTTACTGCATTGTTTAAATTCGAGCTGCAGTCTGAGACAATAACAGCAACTGGAGAAACGTCTTAAGTAAGAGCAAATTACTGCAGATGCTGGAATCTGTACTGAAAACATCAAATGCAGAAGATCACAACGGGTCAGACAGCATCCATGGAGAGACAGCAAGCTAACATTTTGAGGTAAAAACAATGACTGCAGATGCTGGAAACCAGATTCTGGATTAGTGGTGCTGGAAGAGCACAGCAGTTCAGTTCCTTGGATGCTGCCTGAACTGCTGTGCTCATCCAGCACCACTAATCCAGAAGCTAACATTTTGAGTCTAGGTTAAAAATCACACAACGCAAGGTTATAGTCAAGAGTGGGGTGCTGGAAAAGCACAGCAAGTCAGGCAGCTTCCTAGAACCAACAGAATCAGTTTCTGGCATAAGTTCTTAATCAGGAATGAGGCTTGTTGGGGGGAGGAGAAATGAGGAAATTGGTGAAATTCACAGGGAGGGGGGGTGGGATCAATGTGAATTTCACCAATTTCCCCTCCCCCCACCTTATCACAGTCCCAAGCCTCCAACTCAGCACTACCCCCTTGACTGGTCCTACCTATCCACCTTCCTTCCCACACAGCCGCTCCACCCTCCCCTCTGACCAATTACCTCCGCCCGCACTTTCATCTACCTATCACATTCCCAGCTACCTTGCCCCCACCCTACCCCTTCCATTTATCTCTCAGCTCCCCAGCCCACAACTTCATTCCTGATGAAGGGCTTGTGCCCAAAACATCGATTCTGCTGCTCCTCAGATGCTGCCTGACCTGCTGTGTTTTTCCAGCACTCCATTCTTGACTCTGATCTCCAGCATCTGCAGTCATCACTGACACCAGGTTATAGTCCAACAGGTTTGTGTGGAAGTACTGGCTGTTAACAGCAACCCACGTTTGTCCAATATATCATTTTAATTGCATGACACTGTGATCTTTTGCTATAAATTCTATCTTATGATCCTAGTTAATTGATGAAGGAGCAGTGCTCTGAAAGCTAGTGCTTACAAATAAACCTGTTGGATTATAACCTTGTGTTGTGTGATTTTTAACTTTGTCCATCACAGTTCAACACTGGATCCTCCACATCGTTTCGAGTCTAGATGACTCTTTGAAGAGTGGGTGCTGCCTCACCTGCATTTGTAATTACCTGTACTTAAGTACTGCTTCTGAAGCATTGTGAATCAGATACTTTTCAACAATTTCTCTTGAGTCTTTCAAGGGCAGAGGCGTTGCCTTTTCCAGCAGTGGTAAGGCTGGAGGGTGAATCGGATCCTACCCTCCCTATTCCTGAAGTGACTATTTCATACCCTTACTAAACAGAGAGCTTCATCCGGAGGCTCACTGAGATGTTACCTAGTATGGTGACAAAACATCTTAAAACCAACCTTCCAGCTCAGCAAGCAAACCTACATCCAGAACCTCAACCAAATCTTCTCAAAACTCACTAAGAGAACTTCCCTTTTGGAAAAATGAAGATGTCTTCAGAACAGATTTAAAACATGATAGCGGGATCATCAGCAAAATGTCAGCGCTCTGCTACAATCATACCCCAGTCAGTAAATGGGCACAGGAACTCAGAACCTGAGGTGAAGGAATGGTGCCCATGTGGCGCTGAGCTAATGTCCAACAATTCCTGTCTCCACAGTAAAGTACTCGCTCAGTTTATAGCAACATATCTGAACTTCCAATTCAGTTTGTTTTTGTTTTAATTAAAGTGAAATAGGAGCTGTACAATGTGCAAACTGCACATAGACAGTTGCCTGAGGCTGGAATCGAACAGGGGTCCTTGCTGTGAGGCAGCAGAGCTAACCACTGAGCCACACCCCTGTGGAGTCTCCCCCCTCTCCTTTTGTCCATTAAACAGCAGATCCAAAGAAAATCTCGCACCTGGGAGAAGATTTGCTTCGTGCCAGAGAACCGATGTGCACTGCCTCAAACTGTTCCTCTCAGCATCTGAGCATCAACATTTATCATCACATCCTCCAACACTGCGCTCCCTTTTGGCCTGTTAAACTGACGTCATCACAACCACCTGACGAAGGAGCAGTGCTACAAAAGCTAGTGCTTCCAAATAAACCTGTTGGACTATAACCTGGTGTTGTGCAATTTTTAACTTTGTTACCGCAGTCCAACACCGGCTCCTCCAAATCATCACAACAGGGAGGGTGATCTTTTTAAATAAAAAAGCCACCGAATAAATGCTAGTGTGACTTTCACTTTCTCCATTAGAATTTGAATGTTACCTGAGAACTCTCTTTCTCCCCTAGAAACCATAAACAGAACCTGTTACCTCCAAGTTCCAGGGACTAGATCTCCCATCCACAGCTTCTAACCTCATAGTCAGAGAACCCCGCACTGCCTGGTTCTACCTCCTTCCCAAGATCCACAAGCCTGACCACTCTGGCCGACCCATTGTAACCAGGAACTCCCCACATACGTTCGAGACACCACCCACGCCCTCCACCTCCTCCAAGACTTCCGTTTCCCTGGCCGCCAATGCCTCATCTTCATCATGGATATCCAATCCCTCTACACCTCCATCCGACATGGCCAGGGCCTCCAAGCCCTCCGTTTTTTCCTCTCCCGACGTCCCCAACAGTACCCTTCCACCGACACTCTCATTCGTTTGGCTGAACTGGTCCTCACCCTTAACAATTTCTCCTTCGAATCCTCCAACTTCCTCCAGACCAAAGGGGTAGCCATGGGCACCCGTATGGGCCCCAGCTATGCCTGTCTCTTTGTTGGCTACGTAGAACAGTCGATCTTCCGTAATTATACCGGCACCACTCCGCACCTCTTCCTCCGCTACATTGATAA
>NC_057737.1:4556318-4558067 GCF_004010195.1 Chiloscyllium plagiosum | reverse complement strand
GAAGAACGCCTCATCTTCCGCCTCGGAACACTTCAACCCCAGGGCATCAATGTGGACTTCAACAGTTTCCTCATTTCCCCTTCCCCCACCTCACCCTAGTTCCAAACTTCCAGCTCAGCACTGTCCCCATGACTTGTCCTACCTGCCTATCTTCTTTTCCACCTATCCACTCCACCCTCCTCCCTGACCTATCACCTTCCTCGCCTCCCCCACTCACCTATTGTACTCCATGCTACTTTCTCCCCACCCGCACCCTCCTCTCACTTATCTCTCCATGCTTCAGGCTCTCTGCCTTTATTCCTGATGAAGGGCTTTTGCCCGAAATGTCGATTTTGCTGCTCCTCGGATGCTGCCTGAACTGCTGTGCGTTTCCAGCACCACTAATCCAGAATCTGGTTTCCAGCATCTGCAGTCGTTTTTACCTAGTTGATTTTAACCCTACTGCGAATCCTCTTGCAAGGATGCCTGCCTTCAAGAAGCTTCCCTCCTCTCTCTACAGGAATCTCAGGGGGTCCCTCTCCCACTGCAACTCCCAGGTCATTTCCTCTGCCCTGAAGCTCTTCAACCATGTCCTGAAACAAACTCGCCACCACAGCCACATTTGCTTCCTCAGTGCCTGCCTCCGTAACCAACTCATCCCACACAGACCATCTTTAAACCAGCAGAATTCGGACCCGAACAGGACAAACAGTACAGACTACAGGTTCAAAAACACTCGCAACGGTTCTCCTTCAAGATCCTCCGCTCCACACTTGCAGCAATGCGCTGGCACCTAACCTCTCTACAGTCAGCCCTGCCTCAGCTGAGGGCCACACTCTCCCAGAATTGCAAAGGACCCACTCTGAACTACATACTCATGAGAATTCATACTCTCAACAAACAGTATTTCAACTCCATCTCAAACATCAAAAACTGTAAGTACAACAAACTTTTATCTACCCACCTCCATAACCAGCGCTCCTAAAACATTCCAGAAGATTCCCCCGGCCTCTGGAACTGCTCGGACGCCATTAGCCATGCGGCTGGTGCAGCTGCCACCTCCACGCTGATTGATGATGTCACTTCCGCCCCCATCATGGCCACTCCCACACCCACGTCTGCCCCTCACAATACCTCATACATCACACGTAACATCACTTCCGCCCCTCACATCATTGCTGATGTCACACGCTCAGTGACTTCCGCCACCCCTACTGCTGTGTCTGCAACCACGCCCGCACCCACCAACGCCACTCACTTGCATTCTGCTGACACACCCCCTACAGATCCCAATGTCACCATTCCCGGCCCCCAGAACCCTGAGGGGAACACCACCTCTGCTCATGACTCCACTCCCATTCCCCCCACAATCACACCCTCTCCAGTTACTGGCTCTGCCCCCACTCCCAGCTCCACACCCACACCAGATCCCAGCCCTGCCGAGTTTTCACCATCCCTCCAGATCTTCCACTCACTAAGGACAAACGATCAGTCCTCAGCAAAGGACTCACCTTCATCCCCCTCCGTCCACGCATCAATGAATTTAATACATGCCGTCACGTCGAACACTTCTTCCGCCGCCTCCGCCTCCGAGCTTACTTTCACAATCAGGACTCCCGCCCACCTTCCGAGGACCCCTTCACCCACCTCCATCACACTGCATCCACCTGGACATCCCGCGCTGGCCTATTACCTGCCCTCGACCTCTTCATTTTCAACTGCCGCCGGGACATTAACCACCTCAACCTGTCTACCCCCCTCCCCCACTCC
>NC_057737.1:4547602-4554071 GCF_004010195.1 Chiloscyllium plagiosum | reverse complement strand
CACTCACCTATTGTACTCTATGCTACTTTCTCCCCACCCGCACCCTCCTCTCACTTATCTCTCCATGCTTCAGGCTCTTTGCCTTTATTCCTGATGAAGAGCTTTTGCCCGAAATGTCGATTTTACTGCTCCTCGGATGCTGTCTGAACTGCTGTGCGTTTCCAGCACCACTAATCCAGAATCTGGTTTCCAGCATCTGCAGTCATTGTTTTTACCCGGTTTTTACATCCAGTCCTTGTAGATGCTGATCCGGACTGACTGACCAACAGCCCCCAGTTTCACCTTGTCCCCTCCCCTCATACAGTCAGGACACTTGGCTCTCCATATAATCACACCAAGGTTTTCCAATGGCGATCACAATAATCTAAATCCCGCAGTGACCTTTAATACCATTAAAACTGAACAATGATGAGAGTTGAGAATACTCCCTTTTGCAGTCCATTGTAATTTCAGGCGAAGTTTGCACTCAATGCCTGACCCCAAAAACTCTTTTCAGAGCCACCCACAACTTCCCTGAAATAGCTGAACCATTATGTTTCTGGGTATGTACAATAAATGTCTCTGCGACATTTGTGTTTATAAATGTTCTGTTCCGCTACCCACAAGCCAGCCGCCAGGGGTGCTGCCTGGGCCCTTGCTAACAAATAGGGGTTTCCTGTCTAGTTAATCGCACTTTGGGTTCAATTCCCTCTCGGGGGAATATTAAACACAAAAGGAGGGTTGGAGTTGCCTTCTTTGAGATGGAACATTAGCCCATCGGATATGCTTGAATGCATAAAAAATATCATCTGATGTTCTTTGATGACCCTTAATTAACATGGATACAGACAATCTGATCATTTTCACAGTGTGGAACTATTTCTTGTGTTCACCCTTGGGACATGGATGTCTCTTGTTAACCAACATTTGATTACCCACCCTAGTTGCACTTCAGAAGATTGTGGTGAGCTGCCTTCTTGAACTGCTGCAGTCCACCTGCTGTGGGTTGGCCCACAGTGTCATTAGGGAGGGAATTCCAGGATTTGTGACAAGTCACCACAAGTCAATAAGATTTCCAGTGTAGAAGACAGCTGTATGCAATAAGAGCTGGATTGTGTGTCAGTGATAAGTAACAGCTCTAGAAAAATCCAGCAGCAATGTCTCCATCTGATCCATGAGGAGGTCTGTCAAACAAATGCTTGTATCCTTTGTGAAGCCTGCGCAAAACTGTTCACACCAAACTGCTGCAAAATCTGTTTGATGGACTGGATTCTGTGTCCAGGTCTCTGAAAATTTATTCACATAAGAACCTGTTCTTTCTACTCTGCAAAGATCATTGTCCCAGGAAGGATAAGGAAAAGGTCTTAAAGATATTTTACAGCCTCTTTGAAGCAGTAACCTTAATGATTAGGAGGAGATTGTTACCCAATCATTCAAAATGGTGACAATGTGTCTAACCAGGTTACATCAATGCTTTGATTCCAAATGCCATAATGACTAGGAAGTGTGACTGTAGTGAAGAAAAAAAGAAGTAAATGCTGAATTTCAGGTCCCACTACCTCTTGGGACATCCTGCTCCTTCTGAGAATCAACCTGTTCAGTTACATGAAGCCCCACGGCAGAAACTTGCAACCCTGCGTAGAGATCATCCTTGGAGCCCAGAAGGGACAGTTGTGACTGTGGGAGCTTGCTGAGTGCAAAGTGGTTCCTGTATTTCCAACTTTACAATGGTGTCTACCCTGCAGAGTATTTCATTAGCTACAAAGTACTTTCAGTTGTCTGCCTGACGGTTGTGAAACGCGCTTTGCAGAACAAGCTGATGCTTGATATACCTACACAGGCATAAACACCAGGAATTCTACAGAAGACTGGCTTCTGATTGAAGAATGCTAAATATTGTCAAAATTCTAGCATAGGACTTGCAATACATTAAAGTCTAGGAGATGGAAAGAGACAAGAACCAATTTCTACTATCAAGAGTATTTTTCCAGTAGTGTAAGTTCAACTCCCAGTGCCAAGGAATCTCTGGAGACAGACCAATAATTTCATGTAAAATATTAATGAGGAACATATGAAACTGTTATTCTGATATTAATCAATGCTGACTAGTTGCATTTTGCATATGATATCAACACTGTCACAGTACCACAATAACCATCGTGTTCAGTAAACCATCAATTTATTTTTTCTCTACCCATCTTTTTGATATCAATTTCTCCTTTTAGTAAAAGTCTTCCACATAACTATAATATGCACTATTGTGGTGCTAATTTAATTGATAGATTATGATATAATTCCCAAATAGTTGGGGTGCTATTATACAATGACGGTAAACTCTCTGAATGGAACCAAGAGGTGCTGGGTCTGCCAGAGGGCATTATTTCATTTGAATTGTATTTTTGGCAGAATAGAAGTGAGTCATAAAGACTGTTGGAGTTTTATTTCTGTAGTTATTTGTCATAATGTCTAATCCAACATTTTAATTAAAAATATCATTTGGAAAGATACGCTGTGGTTTTATTATTTTTTCCTTGCTCCACACTACCTCCTAACAGCAGTAGTGTTTATTCATTCCCTAGCACCCATGTCGTGTGTGTGCAGGTGTAGGACACAGTGAAGAACAATGAGTGCAGAAATCTTTATTCATATTCCACCAACAGGAAGGAAGGAAACACCTGAATGGCCAGTGACAAGCAGTGCCCTCCTCAACAAAGGGCAAGGCAGACTGAGCAAAACAGTGAAAGGGGAAGGCAGGGATTAAATCAAAATAGAGTCAGAGGGGGAAATAAAACACTCCACACCCTGCGGTGCCCACCTCTCCCTGAAAACCTCGAGGCTGTTAGTAGACACCACGTCCTCCTTCTCCAGGGACACCCGGGCCCAGACGTAACAGCGGAAGAGGGGCAGACAATTAGCCATAATGACCCCCTCCATGGCCTGCTGCCTGGATCTTTTAATGGCCAGTTTGGCCAGGCCCAGGAGCAGATCTACGAGGAGATCCTCTGACCTGCCCTTCCCCCTTCACACTGAGTGCCCAAAGATCCCGCCGTGGGGCTGAAGTGTAACCAAAAACATGAAAGAAGGTCTTTAAGGAAAGCAAAAAGGGAGTGCAAACACCCACACACCATATATACATTGTTCACGGAACTTTGGTGTTGCCAATTAATGGCCTTAGTTTTAAAACTGATGGGGCAAGACCCTGTCCTGTCAACCATTAATCTAAACCCAGCTCAGAAAGGGTTATATATTCAGCCGGTTGTGAATATTTCAGTAAAATTCTGTAACAGTCTCTGAAAGTGTTGGAGAGTCACTTTGCCTTCTTATGACAGACACATTCATTGCTGTAATCCTCTGCCTTGCTCTCAACTATCTTACAGAAGAGTCAGGAGTTCAAGTGGAAAATGTTTTCCACCTGTATAAGGCAGAACAGTACAATTCCTGGCACCAGTCTGAGCTGTCCTGTGTCAGGGGGCAATGGTCTGTACACTATCACCTGCTAATACTTCGGTGAACTATTGTCCTCTGACCCCAATTAACAAACAATTAGGAAACCATTTTGTGCCACACAATGACCCTTTAGCTAATCACTGTCAGCACTTTGGTACTGGTGCATGATTAAAAGGACGAGACATGTTTGATCATGGAGCCAGCCCTTCATTTTATGGAAACGGATTGAATATCAAAATGGTTTGAGAAAGGGATAGTACTGTGCTGACTGAATGATGCAGGTATACACATCTGCATTATTTGACTGGAGCCCAGTGAGTCATGGAGTCATACAGCACGGAAACAGATCCTTCATTCCAAACAATCCATGCTGACTGTAATTCCAAACTAAACTAGTTCCACCTTCCTGAGATTGGCCCATAACCCTCCAAATATTTCATATTACTGTAATTATCTCAATGTATTTTAAATGTTGTAACTGTATCCACATTCACCACTTCTTTGGACCCAAGGAGATAGTGAGGTAAGAGATCAATCTGAGACTGGTACAGTTGAGAAAAGAAGTGAGTCAAACAGTCAGGGCAGATAGGGACAAGGTATGACTAATAAATTAAACTGCATTTATTTCAATGCAAGGGCCTAACAGAGAAGGCAGATGAACTCAGGGCACGGTTAAGAATATGGGACTGGGATATCATAGCAATTACAGAAACATGGCTCAGGATGGACAGGACTGGCAGCTTAATGTTCCAGGATACAAATGCTACAGGAAGGATAGAAAGGGAGGCAAGGAGGGGGATTGGCATTTTTGATAAGGGATAGCATTACAGTTGTACTGAGGGAGGATATTCCTGGAAATACAGCCAGGGAAGTTATTCGGGTTAAACTGAGAAATACAAAAGGGATGATCACCTTATAAGGATTGTATTATAGACCCCCTAATAACCAGCGGGAAGTTGAGAAACAAATTTGTAAGGAGATCTCAGCTATCTGTAAGGCGGCACGGTGGCACCATGGTTAGCACTGCTGCCTCATAGCACCAGGGACCCAGGTTCAATTCTCACCTCGGGCTACTGTCTGTGTGGAGTTTGCACATCCTCCCCATGTCTCCGTGGGTTTGCTCTGGTTTCCTCCCACAGTCCAAAGATGTGCAGGTCAGGTGAATTGGCCATGCTAAATTGTCCGTAGTGTTTCCACACTGTAAGTAATCTAATAATAGGGTGGTTATGATAGGGGATTTTAACTTTCCAAATGTAGACTGGGACTGCCATGGTTTTAAGGGTTTAGACGGAGAGGAATTTGTTAAGTGTGTACAAGAAAACTTTCTGATTCAGTATGTGGATGTACCTACTAGAGAAGGTGCAAAACTTAACCAACACATGGGAAATAAGGCAGGGCAGTGACTGAGGTGTCAGTGGGGGAGCAATTTGGGGCCAGCGACCATAATTCTATTAGATTTAAAATTGCAATGGAAAAGGATAGACCAGATCTAAAAGTTGAAGTTCTAAATTGGAGAAAGGCCAATTTTGATGGTATTAGGCAAGAACTTTCAAAAGCTGATTGGGGGCAGATGTTCGCAGGCAAAGGGACGGCTGGAAAATGGGAAGCCTTCAGAAATGAGATAACAAGAACCCAGAGAAAGTATATTCCTGTCAGAATGAAAGGAAAGGCTGGGTAAGTATAGGGAATGTTGGATGACTAGAGGGTTTGGTTAAGAAAAAGAAGGAAGCATATGTCAGGTATAGACAGGATAGATCAAGTGAATCCTTAGAAGAGTATAAAGGCAGTAGGAATATAATTTAGAGGGAAATCAGGAGGGCAAAAAGGGGACATGAGATAATTTTGGCAAATAGAATTAAGGAGAATCCAAATGGCTTTTACAAATACATTAAGGACAAAAGGGTAACTAGGGTGAGAATAGGGTCTCTCAAAATCAGTAAGGTGGCCTTTGTGTGGAGCTGCAGGAAAGGGGGGAGATACTAAACGAGTATTTTGCATCAGTATTTGCAGTGGAAAAGGACATGGAAGATATAGAAGGTAGGGAAATAGACGGTGACATCTTGAAAAATGTCCATATTATAGAGGAGGAAGTGCTGGATGTCTTGAAATGCATAAAGATGGATAAATCCCCAGGATCTGATCAGATGTATCCTAGAACTCTTTGGGAAGCTGGGTAAGTGATTGCTGGGCCTCTTGCTGAGATATTTGTATCATCGATAGTCACAGGTGAAGTGCCGGAAGACTGGATATTGGCTAACGTGGTAAGGACAAGCCAGGGAACAAAAGAGCAGTGAGCCTGATGTCGGTGGTGGGCAAGTTGTTGGAGGGAATCCTGAGGAATAGGATCTAAATGTATTTGGAAAGGCAAGGACTGATTAGGCTTTGTGCGTGGAAAATCATGTCTCACAAACTTGACTGAGTTTTTTGAAGAAGTAACAAAGAGGATTGATGAGGGCAGAGCGATAGATGTGATCTATATGGACTTCAGTAAGGCGTTCAACAAGGTTCCCCATGGAAGAACTGGTTAGCAAGGTTATATCTCATGGAATAAAGGGAGAGCTAGCCATTTAGATACAGAACTGGCTCAAAGGTAGAAGACAGAGGGTGGTGGTGGAAGGTTGTTTTTCAGACTGGAGGCCTGTGACCAGTGGAGTGCCACAAGGATTGGTGCTGGGTCCACTACGTTTCGTCATTTATATAAATGATTTGGATAAGAGCATAAGAGGTATAGTTAGTAAGTTTGCAGATGACACCAAAATTGGAGGTGTAATGGACAGCGAAGAAGGTTACTCAAATCATTCAAAACCTCCACTGCTTGGTTTCTATGCTGTTACTTATCCATATTCAATGAGCATGATACTACTGCCCACTAGAGTCATAGAGTCATAGAGATGTACAGCATGGAAACAGACCCTTCAGTCCAACCCGTCCATGCCGACCAGATATCCCAACCCAATCTAGGCCCACCTGCCAGCACCCGGCCTATATCCCTTTCTATTCATATACCCATCCAAATGCCTCTTAAATGTTGCAATTGTACCAG